>NC_092859.1:155477883-155486444 GCF_032062135.1 Pyxicephalus adspersus
CCCTGTCAAAGTATTGATCTCTATAGGCCAGATCAGGTTTTAATATGCCAGAACCAGTAAAATGATAAGATCATTAAGGTTATGATGATCATGTCAGCTAATGGCCTCTTTTCATTTTATTTTTTTCTGCACAAAATTGACGTTACCTAGCCATTACCTGACTTCTAATAATAAAGTACTTGTGTATCATGACTGGGACCTGGAGTGTCCACATACATTTGAACGCTATCTGGTGAACTATATGTAATGATTAGAATTGATAAATGTTGTGATCGCCATTTTTCAATGCTGAAAGTGCCAACCTGCAAAGATTAGTGATTTATCCATTTTCTCTACAGAAAAAGGCAAGCTGAAGGACACAGACTATCCTCTTGTTGCCCGAATTCTGCATGGTCCCTGTGAACAAGTGTGTAAGGTTTTCCTAATGGAGAAGGATCAAGTGGAAGAGATTACGTATGATGTGAGATAATTATATATTCTGGTGTAACTATTCCTATAATGACTGTAGACAATGACTAAAACAATAGTCCTATAGCAATACTGGCCTTGTGTTTGGCTTGGTTCACATTTTTAAAGCCTGAGCATTAATATATGTTAAGGATAGACAACTCAATTACTTTTTTGGAGCTGGCAATTTACCACAATGGACTTGTTGATGAACCTACAATTTTTCATAAAACAGCCATAATGCAAGTATGCGAATCAAGTCTATTGCAACCAGTATGATGTTGTCTTGTATGGGCTCCATAAATGTGAGGATGTCTCCATGAGGCTAAGACTTTCACTTTGCAGCTCTAGGGTTCCAATTTTAAATCTTGGCAATGTCATCCTTGTATGGAGTTTGTATGTTTTTGTGAGGGCTAATTGGCTTTTCTCCAAATTGGCCTAAGACTATGTTAGGAACATTCAAACATGGGATTTATAAAAATGGGTGGTCAGAAGGAGGTGACTTTTTACCCATCATTTACTTTTTGGTTACCACTTTTGAAAGAGGCCGGATTAACGAAAGGACAATGAGAGTTTTTATGGGGGTGATCAGTGTTTAACTGCAGAACCTAATCTAAATTAACCCAAAATAGTGCCCTGAAGTTCTGTTTGAGTATTGATCGGTACTTTTACCATTCACTTATCGCCAGTTTAAAAAATAAGAGTTTGTGAATCAAACATCTGTGAACTCCACTCCACTGCAAAACTTGGTGACGGTGCTGGAAAATATTGATCTTTTCATCTTATTGCCTTTTTTTTCAAAGAGACTGAATACAAAAATACAAAAAATGTATTAAAAAACTTTTTCGTTTATTAAATGGGTCCCATGACTATGACTATGAAAGAGACACTAAATTGGCAGGAAAAGTTGGTGATATCATTTTATTGTTTGTACAACACTGTTTGTATTGTTGGCACATTTTAAATGTTGTTTCTATATACCAGTATGCATCTTTCTTGGCTGTTTCTCATATTGTTGTTAAATGCAATGTAAGTTTTCTGTTCTATATTTTATGACAACTACACTAAAAAACCTGGGTATGGTGCTTTTTTTTGCATATTTTTTTGCATATTTGCATATTTTGATAATGGTTGCCTGTCCTCATTGTTGTTTTTTTGTTTTATCAAATCGTATTAGGATGTTGGATGAGGACTCATGACTGTAGAATGTACTGTAGAGCAGAGGTCGCCAACCTTTTCAGGTCTGCGGACCATTAAAATCACTGGCTCCCGACCGTGCATGCACAGGTGATGTCATTATGACATAACCTCACCCAATCTCCCATCGGAGATCTGGGCCTGCAATGGGAAAATGGACGGGTTGTGTCTATGACACAGCCTGCCCACTTACCTGAGCCTGGGAACTGCTGGGGGTACGTTGTCCACGGCTCTGGCCGGTGTGTCCCTCCAGCAGGGTCCTTCTCCTGAAGGTGCACCAACCAGAGTCGCAGACCCCCAAAATTTTCTCACGACCGCTGGCGACCGCTGCTGTAGAAGGTTCATAGTAAGAAAAGCACATGAAATGGCACGCCATACATTGTGTTCAATTTTTTTTTTCCATTTCTTTAAAGCAACACTTCAAATTCCTCATTCTCCTTTGTATCTATAATCATTGTGGAGCAATTCATTATTAAAATTCCCAATGCAAACATAGGGTTTTCAAGAGGGACAGATCCTGGCAGCCTAACCATCTTGTTTGTGATCTATGTGAACAATTCACAATAAAATCACCTAGATAGGTGGGCAGGGGGTTATGGTAAAGTTCTTGCTATGCTTCCTAAGAATCTTTCAATGGGGTTCCTTCATTTATTTGTATGTTGTATTTCTCAGGTGGCACAATATATTAAGTTTGAGATGCCTGTACTAAACAGCTTTATTCAGAAGCTCAAGGAGGAAGAAGACAGAGAAATCATCAAGCTGACGAGGAGGTAAAGTAGAGTGAATATCATATGAATGTGCTATGGGCTCCTAATACAAAACCACTCAGAATAAATGTTTAGGAAATAGAGAAAATGAAGCAATGAAGTCAGAACTAAGTACTCTGTACAGAACAAAATCCACCTCTTTCAAGAGATCCTGAAGCAAAATTAATCTACATCTTTCTATTATTTAGGACAGCCATCCTTAATCTGGGTTCGATTAAACCCTAGGGTTCCTTCCAGAGGTTGCTAGGGGTTCCTTGAGCTTTTCCTGACCTCTCATTTGATGGTAACCTCCAGGGGTGTAGTTGTAAGAAAAGAAGAGGTGGCACAGTAAGCGCCCACCCCACTACACCCCTGCCTATGTGTCACTTAAAGGAGAAGAAACTTCCCCCAGCGTGACATCATGATACCAGAACCCACCCACTCTCCCAACGCAGGTCTGAGCCTGTGGGCGGGTTGTGTACAGAGACAACGCACCCACAGCCCTGAGCATGCAATTCCATATGGGAGACTTGGTTCACCGCTCACACCCTGGAGAATTCTTAGCAAAATAAGAGAAGGTACCCGTGCCCACTCCCGAAAAATGTGAGGGCACGACATTCCCACCCATGCCTGCCCCACTACACCCCTGGTAACCTCAGATTTTGTGCCACTTGGCAGAGCCAGTAGCATGGCTCTAGCTCTTTTTAACTATCTGTAAGTGGGTCATTCTTTCCGTTGATTGTCAATATTAGTTGAATTTTTTTCCATTGACCTCCTATGGCTTTAGTAGGGGTTCCCCATTAACCTGATTTTCCTAAAGGGTTCCTCAGGGGTAAAAATTTTGGGAAAGGCTGCTTTAGAGTAATCATGTAAGCAGGTCAC
Source organism: Pyxicephalus adspersus (assembly GCF_032062135.1). NCBI lineage: Eukaryota > Metazoa > Chordata > Amphibia > Anura > Pyxicephalidae > Pyxicephalus > Pyxicephalus adspersus. The sequence goes on from NC_092859.1 coordinate 155,481,156, forward strand.
ATGTACTAGTTCTTTAGTAAAGAAGGCATGGGGGTGCTGGTAAGACCCAGCTGCTAATGGGTGACCATGTCCCTATTTTATTAATGCCAGCAAAACTTTTCCCATAGATGTCAAATATTTGTTTTGTGTATTCAATCTATGCCTAATTGATGATACTATGATAATGAAGAGGCCTGAGACTGCTAATGGGCACCACCATATTGGATGTGACATCAGCGGACCTGGAAGACTGAGCTTTTAATAAAATGATGATCTTTAGTATTCCCCTGCTATTATTTATTTATGTTTGAGGCTCACCAATCATCCATTTATCTCCTTGTAGGGCAGAGAGGATAATAGGAGCTTGCACACAGCGGAGCACTGTATAATGACAGAAGTGGCATCTCCATTCCGCACAATTAGCTCTTCCATTGTTTATCTTCTGAGTGCACTAGTGGCTCTTCTCCAGCCGGCTTTTTTTTAATTGCTTTATGGATAAAAAAATAATATTTTTTTTTGCTGAAATCCTAATGTTAGCTATGAATGCTCTTGCTGTCTGCCTACATAACAGTGGCAGGAGGAAGGGAGCAGGGGCCAGAACATACAGGAACTGACTCCCAAAAAGTGTTTAGATTCCTAATAAAGTACAAGTCCCAAGATGGGGGAAAAAACATGTTTCTGTAAGGACAGCAATGACTGCTCTAGTCCAAAGGCAGAGTAGACAGGTGAGGAATCATGCAGAGCCTCTGCATGGCCCTTAATCCTCAATTGTGACACTTAATTGTGCAGGTTCCCTTTCCTTTCCTACCCCAGTCCTCATAACACAGTTCTTTTTTTATATTACAGGTACACATCACTCCGATTCTTTATTGAGCAACGCTTGCATGACATGGCTAACAACCCTGCCACCATATAGACCCCAGACCCTGCACTCTGCGAATGAGCCCAGATCGTGTGCACCCATCACCTTGCCTGGCCTGGTTCTTGGAATCAGCCACGGAATCCTCATTCTAAAAAAAAGCACATTCAGCTTAAGTCTCTCCATTATTGGAGGGGATTGCACTGTATTGTAATGCTTCCAATAACTCATTGAATCAAGTAGCACTGCATTATTTTCAATATTGGAAAAGAAATGAAATCCCAGCCTTTATGTTGTTGTATTGTGACCTTGGTGTGCTACAACACATGGTGTTCTTATGAATTTAAACCACTGTGGTTCACAGTATCAAAGACACTTAAAGTGTTTGTCCTGTGCTTACTTGAAGTGACGAAATGGTTACAGATTGTTGGAGTTTAATGAGGTTATCGGTGATGTGAATTGGACCAAATCTTGCTATGCTCAGTGAGTAAATGACCAAATTACAGCTTTGTTAAAAAAACAATTTGAATGTATATGTAATTTAGCTGTCATAATTCTATCAGCAAATAGAAGTGATGGTTATAATGATGCAGGAATGTGAAGCCTCAGCCCATTCAGGTTTGCAATTTGCACACTTGTGCATTGTGGGTGAGATGTATTTTTAATGATTCCCCAATATCCATCTACGAGATATAGATTGTAAATCCTAGCAATGGGTGTACTAGTTGTGATAGACTGAGAGTCAGTTCACAACCCCCCAGTTTGCAAACTTGCAGATTGGGTGCCAAGTGGAATTTTATTAAATCGTCTTTAGGTCTAGGTATAAGAAATATGCAGGAAAAGATAATGCCTCCAAATCAAAAGCACAATGTTTACCTAAAACAATGTAATTTTCTTATGTCATAATGACAAAACTCACAAAAGCAACATTATGAATGATGCAAAAAAAAAAAGGACTCTGCATTTATAAATATTGGCCCAGAATGATCCAAGCTTTGCTTTTAAAGCCTTCTGAAAATAGTCGGAAGCTGAGGAACAGTTTAAGACCAACTGAGCTTGTGTGTAAAGTGGTGATTGTTCTCATGAAAGACTGGAAGAAACTAGAGAGAAGACTGATACCTTAAGAACTGGTTAGGAAATTCATAGACTGGCATATTGCTTATCAAATGAGGTCTGCCCATTGTTGTGATGGCCACCATAGCTTGGGCCCATCGTGACATTCTATTCTCACTTGGGTTAGTCTAGGTACCAGTCAATAAAAGCTTGTTCTCCTTTCCTTTAAGGATAAACCTAAACTAGTTAAAGCATAGAATAGAAACTCAAACATGAAAATAAATGGTTCATCCAACAAAGACCAAACTAAAAGAGCTCTACAAATCTTTCTTTTTCTAAGAAAGAATCTATACAATCTTCTTAATAATAATAATAGCAAACAAAGTATTTCACATAGTATCTTCTGTGATTTCCATGCCCCTAGTGACGACCAATGTCTTCGGAGACACATTGCTCAGTTGATGGTGCTTGATTTACGGGATTTGACCAGTTTGAATGGCCCTGTGTATTATTGCATTGACTAATGTGTGTGTTTTGTAATATTGCTGGACTGTGCTGAGCTTCTAAAATTTATGTTATGTCTGTGTGTTTTTTCTATCTAACAAATGTGAATTTTTTGCCCAGTTCCCTTTCCCTTCCGAATAAAGCACTTTGCAGTAACATTCACTTTGTGTTTTGTATGGGAGTTTAATTTTACATTCAGCAAATCAATTGTTATGGCATATCATAACATCCTTTATATGTCTGGCCAACATAAGAATGAGCATATTTGGAATTTATGAGATGGACAGGAAAAGGATTTAGACAGCCGCTGTCAAAGAATCAATAAGGGAATGAGAGGAAGCACAGCTAAGTTTGTCAAGAATACAGTAATGTATAATATGTTGTATACATATTGTCTTGTTGGTGGGGTTGCATGGGGTCAGTATCTCCCATTTTAAATCTATCTCACATTAGAATCAAAGGACTATAACTCATATCACAATTTAAGTTTAAAGTGGACGGTTCACAAGTAATGATGGCTAGTTTATGACACATTACCTTTTAAAATGCTCCCCATTCCTTAATATTGAATAAGAGCTAAACTGCAACCCTATGTAAGAAATTGTGCCTCCCAGACGATCTATACTGTGAATGTATTCACAAAATATCTGCCCATTATGGCAGACATTCTTGACAGAGACCACTTTCAGTACTGAGATGTTGGCATTTCTCTTCACCATCTTCATCCGGTCTTCCTGGTTTTATAGTTATTAAGCTCTTGATTGGCCAGGTGGTATTCTTGTATAATCACATGGTAGGTATTTGCCATTAAAAAGCTGTGCTTGGGTTTTAAGACAAACTAAAAGTAGAACTAAATACTCTTATTCTTCACATCCAAGAATGGTGCCATCTTAGCCTTTATTAGGATTTACAGTTGCCATGTCAAAATTGGACATGGACACATGGATTTCCTTCTGTTATCACTTGAAGCATTACAGGTAAATATCTTGGAAATGTTTATTGGTGGTTTAGTTATATTTAAACAATGACTGGGTAATTACAATTGCCAGCCCCTATCCATACAGCTAAAATTGTTTTATCTAAATGTAGACAAAAACCTGGTCCTCAAGAGCTATTGTCCCCACTGTGACTTGAGGTCTTTGCTGACCTTCATATTACTACAGGACCCGGTACACTAGTAAGTCTCTATCGCTTTGGAAGATGCTTTCCAACTCTCAACGCTTCCCAAAACAGGGTCCTTGCTCAGTTTCATGCTAGCCTTGTTTCAACTACTGAAAGCTGCAGTCTCATAGGGACTTTTTCTCCATAAAGGTACAGCCACACACCAAAAGAGTCTAAATATTGTCTATTCATGGCACCAAATGCAAACAAAAATGTCAGCTGGTCTGATCTGCTTGAATCTTGCTGAAAGACAGTAAAAAATAATCTTTAAACTACTCCATGTAAAACCAGGGATTTTAATTTCAAATATTTGCAAATACAGCCTGGCAAAAAAGTCCCACTCTATAATTTTGTTGGACCACCTTTAAAATGTGATTATGGCCGACATTCACCATTGTATTGTATTTATAAACCCATGCAATGTCACAACATTTAGTGAGTTGCTTCACTGTTTCCCCAGGATCTTGTTTTGATGATGGGACAGTTGGACCAATGTGTAAAGTCTTTTCCAGCACATGGTAAAAATTCTCACTGGGGTTCAGGTCTGGACTTTGTGGTGGACAATCCATGTGCGAAAATGATGTCCCATATTCTCTTTCACAATTTGATCCCAAAGAATCCTGGCATTGTCATCTTGGAATATGCCCATGCCATTAGGGAAGAGAAAATCCATTAATGGAAAAAAAACCTGGTCATTTGGTATATTCAGGTCATCTGAACTCATCATAATGTTGATAAACCTGGTCCTGATCAATTGGAGCCACCACAGATCATAGTGTTGCCTCCACAGGCACCCCAAGTCGTACTACCGCCCCCACAGGCTTGGGGACTTTGTATTTGACCAGGCAGTATATGTGAAGGTCACACTGTTGCATCAAAGCAAGTATGGCCCAGAACTGTAAAATGAGTAAATTGACTATGGGGATACAGTTATGGCTTCATTATTGATACACAAGTTTTAGTGGGTTCACACCTTCATTACAGTCCTGTACTATGTGTTCCTGGATAGAGTTTCTCTATCCAGGAACACAGTGTGAGTTTCTCTGGCTGCTCATGAATGAATGCAGCGTGGGAAAAATGCTCTGATTTTTCCCACATCCGCATTTATTCATAAACGCAAGCCGCATGACTCGGGACTCTGAGAGGAAGATTACCGCAGCTGCATTTATGAATGGACCCGTGAGAATCCTCCTCCCAGTGCTTGCCCTCATTCTGACCAGTAGTGCCTGGGGATCGCTCACTGACAGGATGATTCTGATGGCTGTAGTTATGAATGCAGCCGTGATAATTCTTCTATATTGATTTCCGATGGTTTTGCAAACTTTTGCGAACCCATCTGAATGCCGGAGACATTCTCGCTAATCCCTAATCACAATCAATGTGGTGTCTCCATCTGTCTACAGATTGTTTCATATTCCATATTAAGTCTTCCCTCGATTTCTTCATCTATTTTATTGTATTGTGTGTGTTTGGCAGGATGCCCCTGTGGTTTGGGGTTTGTGCAGTTCACGTCTCTCTGTGCCAAAATAATGGAACTACCACCTCGATGTTCGAATTTTTCCAATTCTTCATTCTATAATGAGCGGTTATTACAGCCTCTCGGGGCATCCCACTGTCTGCTAAAATTGCTTTTTCCACTTTTTGTATATTGGCCAGCCAATTATCATTAAACCTCATTATTGAATATGGTGCTTTTATGTTCAGCTACATTTAGGGTAGACAAAAATAAACAA
>NC_092859.1:155487732-155531342 GCF_032062135.1 Pyxicephalus adspersus
TTGTCATCTTGGAATTTGCCCACATCACCAAGGGAGAAAAAAATCCATTGATGAAAAAACTTTTATTCCGCATCTTTTGGTAGTCAGCTGACCTTATTTTGTTGACACCTAACGCTGCTCAACCTAGAGCTGACCAAATGAAGGAACCCCAGACCATAATACGGCCCTCATAGGCATCCAATGACACTGACACTCTCACCACAGGCTTGGGGACTTTTTCTGGCCAGGCAGTGTATATGTGGAGGTCACGCCACTGTGTTAAAGCGGTGTGACTGCTTTAACACAGCGTTCTGTCCCAGAACTGTAAAATTAGTTCTCAACTATGGGACATACTATATAAAGCAATGCAGAAACAGAAGACAGGCCTACCTTTAGGCAGTACTTTACATATCAGCTTCCCCTGTGGTTGCTGGGCCTAACTTGTAATTTTACCTTTCAGTGGAAAGGATGTGGACTGTCCAGGAGCAGGATGAGTCTGTGTTAATGGTCAGTGTTTACTTTCAGACTCAGTCTGCCCAGGAGGAACTGGTAAATGACTACATGCATAATCAACAACGATTGAAACCATGGAGCAACAGAGCCACAGACTGGGGGTTGGTGGAAGGGGAGGATTTTGCACAGAAGCAACTTTCTTGAAGAAGGAGCAGTGCCCCCCAAAAGAAAAAAAAAAACAATTTGCTTCAGCTCGTTCTCATCTGTCATCATCAGGTACGTTGTAAGAACTGCAGCACCCCTCTTGGTCTTACCGGCCCTCTGACATCTAAACATTGTTCCAGAACTTGCTTCTAATCAAACCTTTTTCATTTGCAACCAATTGTCAACAGCAGTTTAACTGGACAAGAACATTTTGCATCCGCTGCATTTCATTTTCCCATTCGTGCCAAACAAATAGCTTCTGCTGCCTGGAAGGACCAGGACAGGAGAAGGCAACTGCTTGTATGGGATTTAGCAGGACCTTAACCCTATTGCCACTTACAATGCCAGAAGCAGCAAGTGCAGGCTGGAAGTGGAGACATTATCACCCTCCCAAAAATTAACTTCCTCTTCAATTTCTACTGTATCTCTGTATACCAGTCAACCTTCCACTCCACAGTTTTAGGAGCAAAAAACATGTATAGTGCGACTAATTGCCCTGCAACTGCTGCCATATAGATTGGTGCCCTCCTTCTGTTTTTTAGTGGTCACCAGTGAAACATGACTAGCCACCCCTATTTTTCATCCCCCCCACTTCCTATTCTGCATGGCTATCAAACCAAAAACATGCTCTTGTCATTTCACCAAGTTGTCAGTGGCAGGGTATACCTGACTATGGGTGTATGAACACATGGTTAAGTAAACAGAGAAATGGCAAGGCATGAGGGGTAGAATGGTGGCTCAGAGGTTAGTGCTCTGGCCTTTGAAGTACTAGGTCCCAGGTTCAAATCTGTGTTCAAACTTCAGTCAGGACATTATCTGCATGGAGTTCGCAGGTTCTCCCTGTGTTTGCGTGGGTTTCCTCCCACATCCCAAAAATATGCAGTTAGGTGTATTGGCTTCCCCCCAAAACTGACCTTAGACTATATTAATGACATATGACTATGGTAGGGAAATTAGATTGTGAGCTCGTTTGAGAGACAGCTAGTGACACAGCTATGGACTTTGTACAGCACTGCATAATATGATGTCGCTATATAAATACTGTATAATAATAAGGAGGTTGTCTGTCTGTTTGAAAACATTTGTCTATCTCAGACACCTGTATCATCTTCTCATCCTCCTCTATATCCTAGAGAACCACTATGACATTGTCAACCACAATAGGACCCACTTACCACTATTACATCTTTATAAAACACACCACTGATCCCCATTTTAGCCCTATAGTGTCAGAGCTGCCATTGGGGGAACAAGTGGTACCTCTATCGTGGGCCCAATCAGATAAGCTTGACTTATTAAATGCTGGAACTAAACATAGGGGAGGGGGCCCAAGAAGCTTACCTAGTATGGGGCCTGGAATTCCCTGTATAGTGTTCTCCACTTTCAAAGACGTGAATGCTAACTGGCAATTATACTGCTTTGATGACACTGAATGATACTTAATAATCCCGGAGAATGACGTCTGAAAGATTTGATCAGCAAAGTGGTGATCCTTTTAGGTGATCAACAAATGTGTAGATTTAATCTATGAAAGTGATGAGCAGCTGGAGAACATTTTTCTTGGGATCATTCTGTTTGCCCTTTTATAAATGAGCACTTTATTTTTTCTTTTTAGAACAAACAAAAGGGTTACCGGTATATATCATTCGCAAACGAGATCAGTTAAAAAAATGATATTACATATAATTAAACAAATGAATATAACCTTAGCAGAAAAGCCACTACAGACTCCCATAATTCATTTTAATTTAATAATTTAGTATTAGAAATTGTCTGCTGCCAAGCTGTCTTGATAAAAGGCAGCAGAAAGATTTATGAAAAACATGGTCGGCCCACTCAGCAACGCTCACGACATAACTATATTTGTAATATTGCTGTGGATGAAAAATGGGGGTGTAATGTGGGGTGCACTGCTTCTTCACACAATCCTCCAGAGCTCCGCGTGGGCGGTCTGTAAGGATTTTACACGTAATAAAAACTCTTCACAAAATATTTTGGATCATAAATATAAATATGATTTTATTGGGGTGGCTACAGAGCAACAGGAAACATCTCATTGACGTCATCCATAAAAACACATGACGGACATTACATGACAAGGACAATATGTCACATTGTATATGTTATAGTGCACAGCAGAATATTGAGCTTTTTAGAGATAAAGAATGTCACCAACACACCATGGGAAACCTATGTAAAATGGTTTCTTTTGAACAAAATACACTTGAATAATAGATGCAATGTACAAAACTTCTCCTCCCAGGGTTGGCCTGAGAGTAAAGTGAGCAAGCCTAGATTTTAACCTTACACCATAATGTCCACCTGACTGGTAGGCCGTCTGGTTTCTTAGTTGTCCTTTAGATAGCAAGACTTCATGAATCACCGATCCAGAACAAGTACAGACATACTGTATGGAGTTTGGCTACATACTTATTCCAGTTCTGTGACTCAACCCAGGAATGGACACTCACTGTTACTTTCATGAGGTCAACGAAGGTAGCTCACTTTTTCTTATGGTGGATATATTTCAAGACCTTTCCACTCAGACCTCATCCTATTCTAGTTATATTTAGTTTCTAGCTTTTTGATTCCTGAATAAATAATAAACTCAGAGGAGAATTCTTTTGTGAATTGGTCCTGGCAAAGCCAAGTCAAATATCCAAACCCTTAAAGAAGCCTTTCTCAATCTTTTGACATGGTGGAACCTTTGAAATCATTTTCATATCTCAGGGAACCTCTTCTATAATTACTATATCCACAGATCAAAGTATATTAGTGAGGTGGTCAGTGGGAAGAATACCTCTTACATTGCTGGCCATTGGGAAGAATGTCACCCTTACAGATAATCATACAGATCATTGGTGTCACTTACACTGACCTCAGGGACACAAACTGCTCATTGCTCAAGGAGCCCTTAGCAATCTCTGGAGGAACCCTGGTTGAGAATTCTATACTTCTGATGAAATTATTACATTTTATATTTGTCTTAATCCCAACACCCAATTTGTGGCCTATATTGAAGAAGAATATACATAAGAATATTCCAGTATTTAGTATATTCTATTTCAGTAATTGTTTTTAACCTATCAAGCAAAATAGCAGTTGGAGCATAAAGTCTTATTCTGAATGGTGGCTGTGAGTAATATTGGTAATGATTTACAATGACAGATATATAATCTCATATTTATCAATTTAACTTTAACCTCTCACCGCCATATTTTTTACATTATACTGTTTTTTGATAGATGCAGAGCAGTTAAAATAATGTACTGGTAAGGATAGCCTAAATTATTATATAGTTGGTTTTTAAAAATGCTAAACAGTATTAATAATCCATGACACCTACTTTGAAATAAATCCTTGAGTAAAGTCTTACATTAACATACATTGTTCTTTGGTAGAGTCTCCAAAGCCATGGATGGATACTAGACCACCCATTCTCAACCAGAGTTCCTCCAGAGGTTGTTTGGGGTTCCTCGAACTGTGGCTGATTGACCTTCCATTTGATGATGCCGGAATAGTGGGGCCGACGCCACTTGGTAGAACCAGCTGCATGACTCAATGATGAATATAGTTGTCTAAAAAGGTGGAATTCTAGCTACCACTGTAGTTTTCTTTTTTATTGACTCCAAAAATTGCTTTTAGTAGAAATTTCCTTAGCACCTGAAAATGATTTCAAGGGTCCCGCAGGGATAGCCTAAGATGAATATTTATGATTGCCCTGCATGAAAATAAAGCATAAGTACAGCTCTCCAGGAACGCTGTTGTTTCCTAACGGGGAGTACTCAGCAAGGTCTCCTTGTCCTACCTTGTCACTTCTCCATAAAACAGAGCAGAGGTGTCTGATTAGCACTGTACATTTGTTGGAAACAATGACTAAAGTGTAAAAGAATCATCCATCTCTATGGGACTATTGGGTTTGTTTTTTGGGGGAGTTACTAACATGAGCGATTTTATTGACTCACTGAGCAACCTCTCAGGAAATTGATGGAACTGCTTATGGTACCAGAGGAACCACAGGAGGATTACCATATTGACCAATCCTGAACATGGTAAGTCATATTCTTCCTTGTTTAACAATTTATGTGGACATGTTAATCTTTATATTCTCTAATATCAATCTGTTTTTTGGATAACCATTCACAATATCACAGGGGTTAGTGAAGGTCATATTTAGTTTTGGTAAATCAGGACACATGTACCAAAGTTTCTGGCATTTGGAGATGTTCACCTGGCCATAACCATGCTGTTGGTGATTGGCAAAATGGTGCTGCAATTCCACCACCCAACAATGGCCATTGACCTATTGCAGGAAATAAAACAAAATGCCAAGTGTCTTCAAATTCAGAATATCTGTAGAGTCTGGCTATTAGTGTTTAGTATATTGTATTATAAAACTGGGTCTTATGGCAAACCTGTCAAGAGAGAAAAACTGAGGCCACTACCGTCGACCTGACCCTGTCTTCTTCTGCTACTTTTGAGGGTCTATTTGCCTATTTATGGTACCTTAATGTTTGTGCATTATGTAATTCATTACCAGAAAGCTTAAATGGGAATCCAGCTTGAATCTTAGTCTAGAAACAAAGATGCTGAAAATGAAAAAAATATTTCCTAATGAAAAAAGAATTTCCTAATTTTAAATTTATTCCATGGTGGTGACAATGGGGTTTAAAACCAACATAAAGCATAGCGGCTAGTAACCAGCATTTCCAAAAGGAGAGGTCAGCAATGGCAGCCTACATAATATTACCATGGCAAGGTTTGTTTGGGATCTTTTTATCTATGAATGAACTGCAATTAATGAACTAAACTTGGGTGACCAATACAGGCTGATAATGCAGGACTTGCATGACATTACTGCATGATATGAAGTCAGTTTGCCCAATGTTTGTGTGTATTGAGCCATCCAATAGCTTGATGTCATACATCAGGCAGTGCCGAGCACACCGATGTGCACAAACCACCTCTGTCTGACCCTAGAATAGATGGAGCCTAGGGTAAAAAGAGTAAAACCAAAGTAAAACCAAGCATGTTCATAACAATCCTATACATTGGGCCTGATTTTTTTAGAGCTCTCCAAGACTGGAGAAGATTGAATATTATGGGAGAAAATGGGTGCTCCAGCAATCCTAGAATGGATCTGGGCTACAATTTAAAATATTTGCCAACTAATAAAAATTGACTTTTAGGAAATCAATTCCAGACTTGCTGAATCATCCAGGTTCTTCTATGATAGTGAATCTTCTCCAATCTTAGAGAGATTTAATAAATTAGGCTAAATGTCTACATTTTTCCTTTTAATAGTGAGCAGATAAGATATGATGAAATTTCAAATCAGACATTACATTAGAAATTTTGGTGGTCATTATCTAAAATGAACAATGGAACCAACCAACAATACTAATTATTTCAGCCAAGCTGTTTAAGAACCAATGAAAATACCAATGCCATAAGTACTTCCCATAACCCTCCAGAAAGTAGGTGAGCACTGTCGGGCTCTTTGTAAAAATTCTCTAAGCACAGAAATTCTATCACATGTGTGAGAACTCCTATATAAACCTCTCCATTGCTGCGTACTTGTGACAATCTCATGCTGTTAACATCTGCTTCCAGGGTGGTGTTCATGCATGCAACCAGAAACTCTGCAATATCTCCATCTGTGCTGCGTCGGGGGTAGAACAGAGCATCGGGGAACATGGTGTAGTTGGCTGCATAGACTTCATATTCCTCTGTCTGGTTCAGCTGTATAGGATGACGGCCTCCTTTGAAAGAGAGTTCACCTGGTTTGGCCGGGGTACTAGTTTTGGGTATCCTTGAGATGGGTTTTCCAGGGGCATTTGTCTTGCGGTATTTTTTACGAGCAAGACAATTGTTTGCATTCATCAGAAGAAGTAAGAGGCTAATAGTCAGGTATAGGAGTCTCATGCCAACCTGAAAAAAGAACACAAAATTAGAAAATGAATTATTGTCTCCTGAAACATTCCCTGGTGAAGAATGGCAATAAATCATTTTCCACCAGGGAATGTTTCAGGGAATGTCAGATTGACTGCTGTATCATTAGACCCCAATGTATGATGTTCACTCCAATATTAGAGATACAGAATTGAATATACAAATCTGGATATTTTTTATATTTGCTAGATTCATATTTCCCTCCATCTAACAGTTGTACTCTGGGATCCAGACTCGGTGATCTAACACGCGTCTTCATAGACTCGAGCTGTTTGATTGCTACTTAATGGATGTCTAATGTGATTGCTGTGCACTTCTGACTCTTTTCCAGTAACTAATCTTCAGCCACAAATCTACAATACATAATAGTTTCCAAAATATTTTTTTTTTTCCTCCCAAAGGTACCAGCAGAAGAGAACACAGTGCACTGTCCTGTCTAATCCATCACATTTATTAGTTTGAGATGATGTATATTTAATTATAGGATATGTTCTGTTCATGCTTCATATTTCAACACTTTACGGAGATTTGTAGCTTCTTTTTTTGTTTTGTTCATGCAATCGCTTTCATTCTGTGCCTTTTTTAGGAGCCTTGGTGGATCAAGCAATAATTGAAGTAATGGAGGTATTATGGGTGCACTTTCTAAAAAACTCTAATCATAAAATATAAATAGATTCCAAAATACTGACCCAGTCATTAAAACAACTCCATCCTGAGCTTGCTTTTTTCTTCTTTTTGCTAAAAGTTTCATGCACGCTGTGACTTCCAATTAGAAGCTGTGCTAGGTAACTGATTGCAAATGCAATCTATTTAGGAGATGTTCATGTGCGCATACAGTGTGTGAGAGGCAGTGATGTAAACTTTGTCCTTGCTGACTTTTACTATTTTGCTATAAGCTTCTACTAAACCTACACTCAGAGGGGTCACAAAGCAGTGAATGCATGAGCACAGACATAATACATAGCTCCATGATTTGTAATGTACTGTACTATCAGTAGTGCCAAAGAAAAATGATAACAATGATTAGTAGAAAACTGTTTGGTAGAAGAGCTTAGCATTTAGGGAGGTAGATTTGGAGCCAGTTTTGGGTTTGGAGTTTTTAGGTAACAATTTTTTGGTCTAATTTTAGTTTATGGTAAAGTTAAAGGGTTTCTTGCATAATATAATGACCAGACAACTGTAGAATAAGAGAACCGTGCATGGAGCTAAGCAGGCTGATTGTGAGTTCCATAGTGCAATCAGTGCCTGGCTGCACTGACACTCCTTAGCTGTGAACTTTTTAGCTCATTTAAAGGCATCACAGAGGCAAAATGAGGAAACAAAATAAAAACTAAAGGACATTACACAGGGGAGGGGTGGGAGGTTTGATTGTAGTTTTAGGGTGCTGACTAAGAGAGTTTAGGTTTAAGTTGAAATGCTTTATGAATGATCATTACTGCATGCAATCTTCTACCAATGATTTGGCTGCTTAGGTCAACTTGAAAATAATTTGGAGTAGTTCACTGAGTAAATCAGGTTTGCTGCCAATGGGGTTGCTACTTCCCAGTGTATACAATGGATCTCTCTGTGCACTGAACACCACTTTCCCGCTGTACACCATCACAATTTCTGCTACTGGCCCAAATGTATTTTTTGCAATTGCCCTGCTGCACCCCACCTCACTCTCTGCACCAGACACTCTGCCACTGCCATTTAGTCCACCATTGCAATCTCTGCCACTGCCATGGCACACATCACCTCAATCTCCATTGCTGCATCAGATCACCACTCCGCCTGCCATTGAGCAGCACACAGGCAATGTTCTGCTGCAAACCACTTCACTCTGCCTTTGCTCCAACATACTTTCCTCCACTGCTTCATTGCATTCTATGCCCTTGCCATGGCGTATACTACTGTAACCTTTATCACAGTCCCCCACCACACCTAAGCCACTGCATACTACATAGATTTCTACCCCTGGCCTGCCAAGTCTTGCCCATTCTGCCACTGCCCACCACATATCACCACTCTTTCTGCCACTCCAATGCTCTTCCTGCAGTTTCTGCCGATGTTCCATAACACCATGTTATTCACCATCGCTCTACCGTGCACCACTGCATCATCACATGTAACTGCACACTCTCTGAATCACCATGCACCACCACACTTTTTGCCACTGCCTCCAAGGCAAACAACCATACTCTTTGGCACTGCACCGTGCATTGCCCTCTTACCCATGATCAAACTCTTTTACCATATCAGCCATGGCCACCAAAACGTACCTATGCCCTTGCCATCTGTTGTTGCCATCCACCCCCTGTACACTGTTGAGCACTATTGCGTTCAACCCAACCAATGAACAGGCTGATATTTCTACACCTAAAGCAAGATGGCATTCCGACAGTCCAGCAAATAAAAAATGTATATTTTTAGAGAAGCTATTGTAGTTTTTTGGCATTCTTTAAACACTTAAAGAAAATTGTCACCATGAAGAATATTTGTCATTATCTGGATCACAAATTCTAGTGTGTGCGCAGTGATCCTCTGATGGTAAATAACAATGAAGTTTTCCACCATGGTGGTTCACTAAAAGAATGAATGGGGATGAATGCAGTAATGGAGAATGGACACATTGGAATGAATCCCAATGGAGAAGACACAGAATCATAGAACCGAAGAGTGCTGTTTGTACAACATTCGTTTATTCTACTGTCACTGGAAATGATTAGGAAAGATACAAATAAATCGGTACATAGCCTAAGGGCATGTGTAACCTCTGACATGTATAATGGCACAGGCCTTTTATGTTTATGGCTGGCAGAGGAAAGGCTGGAGTAACGCAGAAATAAATTAATAAGTGAATCATTTTGAAGTGTATCTGCTCTTTTGGGTGCAATGTCTGCCTCTACCCATCCAGGGAACCATTTATCAAGAAATTTGGTGCTACAGTTATTATCACTAAGTTCTGCATCAAGCATATCTCCTAAGAATATAGTTTTCAGGGAAAGTATAATCATGCCCATCAACTGTGGGAGAGAATGGTTCTAGTTGGAAAGTATGGCATGTCTTGCAGCCAATAAACAGATAGAAATCCATCTTCTCTCTCCATTATCATTCACAGTATCTGAGAGATCGTCCTAGCACCTGAACAAACATAATGAGGAAATAAAGGGAAAAAAATAGCCAGTGACATTACAGATGTACTGCTTCACCTGCCTCCAGTAACGGGTCACCAGACGGCCCAATCACAAACAGTGAACCAGGGTGGCAGTAGAAATGTTTGGGCATTATGGGCAAGAGGTAGTCTTCCCTCTCCCTCTCATTACTAATGGGTTGAAATACTCTACAGGTTCAGTGAAAAAATTTAAACTGGGTTTCTCTCCAGGTTTCATTGATCATTGCTTGTCTGACTGTCTAATTATCTCTATAAGGTTATCTATACCCAATCTTTCCTTCCATTTACATATATTAGTGGAATCAAGGGGTTTGGAAAAATAGCAACAATAAATAGATAGCAGAGGTACCTGGAACGGTAGTAAGCTATTAGAGAATCCCACAATATTTAGAGAACAAGACTGGGGTAAATCCTTTTTGGTGGCAATAATCAG
Source organism: Pyxicephalus adspersus (assembly GCF_032062135.1). Classification (NCBI taxonomy): domain Eukaryota; kingdom Metazoa; phylum Chordata; class Amphibia; order Anura; family Pyxicephalidae; genus Pyxicephalus; species Pyxicephalus adspersus. The sequence continues at coordinate 155,497,908 of NC_092859.1, forward strand.
TTATCATATTGAAGTCTAACTTGACTTGTTGAAGAAGTGAACATAAAATGTTCAGACCTTCAATTCATAAAAGTCCAATGAAAATATTAATACTCAGTAAGCTTGGAATCTAAGGATAGCGGAATAATCCACAAAGAGACCTAGGCCTGGCAGATGTGACTCTGAACACACAAAAACTTCACAATTACTCATCTTCTTGTAGATTTTATTCCCCTTAACAGACTTTAGGTGTTCCTTCTACAGTTTTGCTGACAGCCAAACACAGACACACCTCACTCATCTCCTTCTCTGCCCTAACCTGTGTGCAAATGTAGAAGAGGAAAAGACTTACAACTGTCTTCAGCTTGGTTTCCTGTTCTAACAAAGTTTCATGCCAACAACATTATGTGTTAACGACAAAGAGGTTGCATAAAAACACCTTAGTAAATCAGGAAAGCTGTCCTTTCAGATATTCCTGCCTGCTCACCCACTCTGGTACGTTGGATTATAGGGACCTGAAAATGAGTCTAAGGGTATGTAGGAGATCCCCGTGGTTATGTGTATCCTAATTTTTACTCCCTTATTCCCAAAGGGTTCCTAGTTTTAAGCTAACTCACATATAACTCTGGTACATTGTGTCGCAAAGTCCTGAAAATGAGTCTAAACGTATGTAGGAGATCCCTCTGGTTACTTGTACCCTGATTTTTTCCTGCCCTATCCTCTCTGGGTCCCTAGATTCAGGGACAGAAAGCAGAGACTGGGTGCTCCTTTAATGTGGAGGATTCCTATCATGAAACCTCTGATCTCCAGAGGCCGTATATTTGGCATGCAAGTTAGAATCCCTCAGGTCCACTTCTAAAGTAAGGCATAGCTCCCAGATCCCGGAGTGGAGAACCATAAAGTTGTGTAAAAATGAGACAATCTATCATAAAGCTGTCAGACATCACTGTCCATTCATTGACTTTGAACCCCAATATATCTAGAATGAATATGTACTATAGGAAACCATTTTCTTAGGGTATGCAGAGGACTTCTCTGGTTACCTGCACTCTACACTTTAGACCCCTGTTCCCAGGGGTTGGAGGAAAATGGGTGCACTGTTCACTTAGAACCCTACCCCACATACTGAATGCAAGTTGGTGACCCTCTGAGTTATGAGCTGTCATGCCCTAAATTTGCCCTAAATTTGGCAAACTACTTGGAACTGAGAAGGTATTGAATGAATCACCATTGAACTAAATTATGACAGCAAGGTACCTGTTTCTTCTAAATATTTCTGTTAGGCTCAAAATAAGTTTGCCCAAGCAGAGGTAAACGTGGGCTGGCCTGGTAAGTAACATATGGGAAATATATAAAGCAGGCAGTAGATAAAAAAGGAAAATATAGGAGCATATATGGCCCCATAAGTAAAGCAATTTTTCTACATCTCGTCAGTTTTTCAAGCATTAAACACAGAGGACTAATATTAACATCCCACCTGGGAATCTAATAATTCATTAAATTACAACTAAGATTTCTGTGCAAAACATTCATATTATAAGTACCTTTCCTATTTATGTCTATAATCATTTAGCTATTTTTGGCAGGCTGTGCCATTGAGTGGATACCAAAGTCCCTCAATCATTATCTAGCTGCACCTGATGTACAGATTAAGCATGTACACTTGGTCTGGGTAACAATACCTTGTCATACACAAAATCTGAATTCCACATAAAAGTACAACATTACATGCTGAATATCGAACATCAAATTGTTTTTCCTCTGTGAGTGGATGGGATTAATTCTGATGATGCTCTGGGTGTGAACAATGCTTTCAATCCATCTATCTGATGTAAAACATGTGTAAAAATATCGAGACAAATTGCTCTGCAAAGTATAAACTAATGACCTCACAATATCAGGTGCAACCTTTTGATGAGTGTTAGGACTTTTAGCATTAAAATTAAATTTTAGCATTTAAAGATGAATGTCAAATACAGATGAATGGATTCCTCAAAGTAGCAGTGTGAATGACAGTTCTGCTTCTAACTTTGCATTGATTTCTCTGGGTTTTAATGTTAAAAGCCAGCTGTTGACAACAATGCCGGAGTATACAAAGCCCTTTGTCTGATCCGGTGCAAAAAACTCCATTGAAGTTTGCTTAAAAAACAATTTAAATTCACAAATATTGCAAAATAGTGTGAAAAAATCTTCATATAAACAAGGCTTAAAGATAAAATACCAGTAAAAGAAGTTACATATTATTAAACAATAATTTTCAGCTCAAAAAGATTTGAAAATTACAGACTCAAGGCTAGAAATATAGACCCTTGCCCAATTGTAAAGATTTTATTCTATTCTCTTTAAATGCACAATGTTGCTTCAGGGACTTACCGGTGCACAGCTGGATCTGTGTAGAATAAAAGGAGAAGCTAAAGCGATTCTGGAAAACTTGAATTTCCTGCCTTTTATACATAAAGAAGTAGGCTGGGGCTCCAAGAGGAAGAGAGGACATTCTGATATCATTTGATTCTCTGCAGCTCATTAACCCTTTCTGAAGACTAGAGGAAAAATAATAATTCACATCAACATTGATCGGATCACTACTGGAAATAACTACAGACCTTTTATAACCAACCTATTTGTAGTGATGTGCAGCACAAATGATTGTAGGTGAGCTTCAAATCATGAATAACAATACATAAAATCTGTTCTAAAGGGTTAGGTGATGTTGGACATAGTGGGCCTGAGTTATTGAGGCTCTCCAAGTCTGGAGAAGATAGACTATCATGGGAGAAAGTAGGTGATACAGCAAACTTAGAATGGATCTGCTCCAGGATTGAAACATCTGCAAATAATTTTAGGAAATCTGTTCCAGGTTTGTTGGATAACCCAGGTTCTCCCATGATAGTCTATCTTCTCCACTCTTGAAGAGCCTTATTAATGTGGCCCAGTATGTAATAAATATGGGGTATCCAAGCCTCCAAGCTGAGCTTAGCAGGATAGACAGCTTTGAGAATATAAAGGCAATCAGATGTGACTAACTTCATCCTCAACCTCCTTTGATCAATATGCAGAGACGATGAGACCTAATTAAATTTGAAAAGAAGTTGGCTTTGTGTTGATTGTATATATATACATACAACCCCCTTTCGAGTGGGTAAACTTTCTACTAAACCAGTCCGTATGACCCCTTTATTGGACAATCCTGCCTTAACCCCCCCCCGGTAATGAGATCAAAACGTTCCCTGTTATGGACAGCCTCTGATGGCCACCATCTCAGTTATATACTCCAAAATGATCACCTCCCCCTTTATCATCCCTCACTACCCAAGCCTGGCCTAATATGTCATCCTGAGTCCCATATAAGCAGTTATCGTTCCATCCCAATAAATCTTTGTTACATTGGAGCCTCTCTTTCACAAAATCATCCAACCCACTATATCTCTACTATAAAACATACTCCTCCAGAAAAATGATTCTAATCCCCCTATTTACATGCCAAACTGGGAGACCGACTTAGGTGCACTTATATCAGCCCTAGACTGGGGGAAAAAAGATTTTATCTTGACACACAAACTCACCCTCACATGAAAAGCTCAGGAGACCAACTATAAAATCCTTTTCCAGATGGTATCTTGCCAATGGATTTATACCGCATTTCATCTACATCCCCAGACAAGATGCTGGCCTATGGTCCTATGATCCACATTTGGGGGGAATGTCCGGCCATCTTTTGATTTTAGGAGATAAAAGACAGCAGTAAATATTTACAATACACTCCCTGATTCTAATGTCCCCAATAGCCCTAAGGTTGCCTCATATTCAGGATGGATCAAGTCCGCCAAAAAAAGTGTGCTTCTTCATTGTCTGTCAATCATCCCTAGATTTTGGAAGCAGACGGCCGTTCCTTCTCTAAAAGAGTGGCTTGTAAAATTTTAAAGGAATCGAACACATGGAACAGCTAGTTGTGGAGGATGATGACCAGGTGGAAAAAGACATGTTGACCTGGTCTGCTTGGAATTGGTTTAAGGAATCTCCTCACTTTTGAGCCTTCTTATCTTGGACCATCAATAGTATATATTAATATTGAGAATGAGCTCTCGTCTCTCCCTAGCACTTTTTCCTTCCACCTCCTATTTCCCCTACTACCATACTTGTACCAACCCCTCCATCTTTTTCCTTAACTACCCCCCCCTTCCCTGACTAGTTGGGCTAAGTTTATTTTTGTCTTCCCCTTGTCCTTACCTTATCCCCCACCCCGAGTGTTAATTGATTCTCGAAGGAAAGCGATGATGATATTAAACTTCACTTTCATGGATAGTAATACTGTTGGATTCCCATAGTATTCCTATAACATTCACGGTCAGAGTATATAATTTTTATTAATAAACAGTATTTATATAGCACCAACATATTATACAGCGCTGTACATTAAATAGGGATTTCAAAGCGCCGACAGATACAGACAGTGACACAGGAGGAGGAGAGGACCCTGCCCCGAAGAGCTTATAATCTAAGAGTATATAAGGTTTAAATGTGTATTACACCTGATACCTGGTTTTTATTACGGTATGTACACTGGCAAAACCAACAAGGACATACACCCTCCAGTTTTGTTTTATTTTGTATTATCAGTTGTTGACTCAACATTTGATAAAGGGCTTTTTTTACATACTTCACCTTTTTTTGTTACTGTTTGTTCCCCTTTTTTGGTTTCTTCCCCTATTTGATTATTGTATGTAATTCCTTGTGTATGTATGTTTACCTAATGAAAAACCCACTAAAACAATTGAAACAATAAACCACTGCTAAGGTATTCATTCTCATAATTCAAATGATTGTAAATGCAAAGTTTTGATGTGAAAAAAGGAAGTATAGTATTTTATTTATCACCACTACAAATCCATTAAATTAGAAGCAGTTGTCCTAGATTAGTTTGCCAGCGACTAGAACCTCCTTAGATGTAGAATTTATAAGAATTGATAGCTTAATTAACTTTAGATATTTGGGCTCTGATGTTCTCTATGCTATGGACATGTCATGTGTCATTATACCAAGATTAGAAGAGCTTTTTAAAGACCCCAGAAAGAAGGTTGTGGATGCTAATGAGTAATTATTTGGATACTTCCAAAAAAATTGTAATATTCTACCAGTGACTACTATATTCATGGTCAAGACTTGATGTCCCAACAAATTCACATCTGTAAGGCCCTGGTCAGCACCAGTCCTCACCAGACACCGGTCCCCCAATCTAACGCTGCAGTCTTCACCTATAGCAAGCCCCCGCTCAGCCTCGGGAGACTGGATGTGACTCCCAGCACTTGGTTGCCCCCAGGACTTACTGCGCAAAGTATAGTGTCTGGGAATGGGCTGGCAGCAAGCTAGGAGCCCAGAGATAAAGCTAGACCAAGATTCCAACAGAGCCAAGTCCAGAATACAGAGCAGAGGTCATACACAGAATATCGGTCCACCAAACAACGTACACAAGGGCAAAAAACAAGCAGAGTTGGGGTCACAGGCAAAAGGTCGCTCCAGGCAGGATACAAACAATAGGTCAGGAACAGGCAAGGTCAGCAACAGTAAATCAGACGAAATCACACTTCAGCACAGATTAGCCCAGCTATACAACACGCTACAACAGTCCCTGGTGACTGGGAGCAGAGCGGCTCTAAGGTCTCAGCAGCCAATAGCAGTGCAGGATAGAGCCTCTAGAATCCCCTTCAGCTGTGCACAGCCTAACAATGGATGCTGGGGATGCCATAAATCCATCAGGTTGCACGACTAAAGAGAAGAAGGGGCTGCTGCTATCTTAGTTCTCCTGGCTGCTGCAAATGACAGCATGGACAGACTAAACCATGTTTCATAATGCGATGGCGCACAGCACAGAGTCGCCGGACACATGAGCATCTCCTAACCACATCTAAGTTTTTCCAAGAACCCCAATAATATATTGCAGGAATCTACAGGTAACTCTTGCAACAGTTGGTGTCAAAGTACATTCATCCACATCTAGAAATGTATGCTAGGAAAAAATCTTTGGTGTCCAAAAAGAATATTAAAGCTAGAGTACAGTTTGCCATGGAACAACAGGCCTTCTAGAACAAGGTGTTGTGTACTAATAAATCAAAGATAGAGTTGTTTGTCCACATAACAGTAGACATATTTGGTGCAAACAAAAAAGCATTTCCAGAAAGAAACATACCAATAGTGAATCATAGTGATGGAAAGGTTTCATTTGGGAATACTTTAAAGCTTCAAGGTCTGAGCAGCTTGCAGTCATTAAGTCAACTATAAATTTACATTATATATAAAAGTGTGCTGGATCAGAATATAAGACAATCTCTTCAAAAGTTTAAGGCAGAATCAGAAATTTTTCTTTCAACACAATTATTCAAAGCACACTAACGAGTCCATCAAGATGGTCCATCAATGGTTAAAAGAGAATAAATGGTTGGCTATGGACTGCCCTAGCTCTAATTGAAATCCAACTTGCAGAAGAAAACTAGCTAACTAGGGGAATAACTTAAGATATTTTGCATGTAAGAATGGTCAAATATTAAACAGACACCATTGGAAAAATATGCAAAATGACCACAAGAAGCTATTTCAGCTAAAGCGAGCTTATGGGGCCAAGGGCTCATTTACTCTTTTCACTATACGTGAAGACATTGTATAGGAGAATGTGTAGGACTGCTTGTGTGCATGCCTACATACCCGATCATGGTATATCAGTGCACATATCTCTGTGCACACCACACACATCTTTGCACATGCCATGCACCGATGTGTGCACATACACATGAACACGTGCCACCTGGGGGCTATTTAAATTCCTTCACTCCATTCCTCTATTGTTGAGTTGTCCGGAACTGTGTCAGCTCACAAATCTGTGCATCATCCTGCCAGCAAGGTGTCAACCTTGACTACCTATGACTATACTATTTTATTGTCACTCATGTACCTTTGACACCCTCCTGTCTCCAAGCTCACCTGGGCAGTATGGTGGCTCAGGGGTTAGCACTCCGCCTTTTGCAGCGCTAGGTCCCAGGTTCAATTCCCAGCCAGGACATTATCTGCATGGAGTTTGCAGGCTCTCCCCATATGACTATGGTAGGAACATTAGATTGTGAGCTCCTTTGAAGGACAGTTAGTGACACTGTTATGGACTTTGTACAATACTGCATAATATGATGGTGTTATATAAATACTGTGTAATAATAATAAAAGACAAGCTACCCTCGTCTTCCTAGGCACCTGATATATTTTATTTATGTATCAGGAAGAGAATTTCGGTAAATAGTCTCACTTTATTTTATGGTTGCATAGAACACTATTTATTATGGTAATATGGTAAGGGTATACGTTGGCAGAAAGGCATTATTAGTTTATACCTGCACAGGTCTAGCTAATATTATCTGGGCAGGTTATGCAGAAGCAGCAAATGCCTGATGGCAGAACACTCTGAATCCAGCACCAGGCATTGTCAAAGGCTGGAATTTAGAAATGCCCCCTTAGATAAACGGTAATGCCCTTTTCTGGTCACTAAGAGAAAGAGGGGTAGAATCTGAAGATTTCCTTTAGTTACCCATTCTGACAGGCAAGCTGAATGTAAGCAAGAACCTCAGATAATTTCCTAACCTGAAAAGTCCACTTCATTCTTCCAAAACTTCAAATTCCCCTTCCCTCCAGAACCCCTCAGAGAACCCCCACCCCCCTATTTAGTGTACTTCAAAGATTCTGAATCCAAGCACCCCTCAAAGCACCCATTCAGGGGCCCCTCAAATCTATTTATTCCCTCCTAGATTTAGAGCCACTCCCAGGGCAATTACTCATAGCCACCCCTCTCCTAGCACTTTAGTTTCTCCATCCTCTGAAATTTTTAAATATCAGTTTAAAGTACTAACCAATGTTTTTGCAGACTGACATAAAAAAATGTTAGAGCAATAAGCATGCAGTCAGTAGTTTTAAAACTAAATTGAAGCAAAATCTTTCCAATCATTTTACCCAATGCTGGATGCAGTTGCTTCCAAGTCATGTTTTGGGTATTCCTTATTGAGCAACGCAGACATTATTTCACACCCTTTCTGTTAAAATTGGGGCTTTATACTTACAACTTGTTGAACCCCAATATACTGGTCTGAGGATAAACTCCTCTTTACGGGGGCTGGATGAAACTGTTTAGCAGAAAGATATCCATTCTGATCTGATTCTGAAAATGGTGGGCACAAATCTGCCTCTTGTTCTATAATAATTTCACATCCAAGAAAAGGAAACATGTCACATCCAATTTAAGAATGAACTAAATTGTTGACATGCACTAAGTAAAACATTCATAAAATGCATAGGCTCCCCTCACCATTCCAAATTAAAAGAAAATATTATCTTTATACAAATCAGTACATGACCAGACTAAAACGAATGACTAAAAATAAAGGAATACATTTTACTAATTAATACATTGATGTAACTGGGAGCAAAGTTGGAACCCATCACTGTATCCTGGAGCTAATGATAAATTTAACCATAAACAAAAGTAAATGTGGAAGAGCTGCAATGAATAGCTAAACATTTAGTTTATGCTTATTTCTATAGTATCCAAGAAACCATGGCATATCATTACCATGTAGGATAGAAATACAAAGATTTTTTCACATCTCTAGCTCATAGAAATTAATCAGTTGGAAAGGTACCCACATTATGGAAGTCCATGGTGTCTGGTGGATGATGATGGGTTCGGTACCTTTTGGTGCCTATGTAGTAACACAAGGTGAAGAGAGATTGCAAAAGACTGGAATACTAGTTTCATCCCAGCCACCATGGGATGTCACAGTGGCTCTAATGCAGCGGTCGCCAACCTTTCGTACCTCACAGACCACTATATTCATAATTTTAAATCCTGCAGACCATTAATTTGAATTATTTTAAAAAGATAAATACATTTGTAAAATATTGATCTTTCTAATGGTGCCTGACGAGGACTGTGGGGGCTCTGATTCATTGATCAGCTCATGGTTAAGTGAAGTATTACTATTGTTACTATTACCATTAGATGCATTATCTTTGGTATTACTAATGAAAAACAAAATATTTGTTTGCTTTTCCTCACTCACTATAGTCTTTTTTTCACAATATTTGAATAAATCTAAGACCAAACAAGAAATGATAGTCTAATGCTATGTAAAAGAGAATCTGAGAAATAAACAGATAAAACAATTGGATGAGAATCGGTATTCACGGAGAAGGGTGAATGTTGTAATGGTCGAAACAGTATTATATGGATATGGCTCTGCAACGATACATGCTCTATGACCACTGGTTGGTGACCGCTGCTCTAAAGGGTCTATGTGTAGACTTTAAAGACAGTACAAAACATAGAATTAAAGCATATTTAGTAATATGGAATTTTTTAATTGCAAGTTTTTAGTAGCTCCATGAAAAGTTGATTTATTAAATATGATTTTCTTGGATGTTTTCCTGTCTCAGTTACAAAAAACTTTAAAGTCCAAAACACAATGCCTAATTTCATTGGGATTGTTATATTCATCATAAATAACATTTATGACTCCCTTGCTAGCAGATTCATTAAATATATTCCCATAATTCTCAATAGAGCTCCAAGTTGCCTACTCTGCTTTTGTTAGATTGGGGAGCAATATGGTATAGAGTAATTTGCCCAATTATTATGTTGATATCCTATTCACAGTGGTACGTTGCTATAAGTTCTTAATCCGTTCCAGATCCTTGGACTTATACCAAACAAATTTTTTCCCATAAATAAAAGGAAAACAATTAATCTGTTCCCATGAAAAAAAAAATCCTATTGTTATTGGCATATTATACATTGATGGGGCTGTATAAAACAATTTAAATACTGCTTAATACTAAAATACATAAATACAAAAGCAATTAGATGAAATAAATGAAAATGTAACCTCGCTTTACCTTGCTGAGAAGAGTCGAGTGCCTACTAGGATGGTGCTGAGAAGGGAGGAGGAGGAGATGTTATGTAATTCACAGAGATATATAGCGCGGGTTGTTCACTGAATGGTGGCAACTGGCGTACTGACGCTCATGGGCAGTCGTGGCTTTGTCTCAAGAGAGGTAAAAAGGAGAGCGCGCAGTATATGACTCATTTTGACCCATACAAGTTCTAGCACAAAGGTTTTATACCAAGCAAGATTTTTGGTGTCCACACAGGACTTATACTAAGTTGGACTTATTCCAAAGCAGACGTATACTGAGGTACCACTGTAATTTGAAATATATCAAATTTATAATAAACAGGGCTGGTGGGACAGACTTACTTATTTTTCCACATTGTGCCATATGGATAACAGGAGAAACGCTAGGGCTGAACATACGAGTCCGTGTGTCCATCATTAGGAAGTCCTGGAAAAAAAAACAAATCAACAATAACCCCCAATCTCTAACCCAAATACAGCATTGGTAAATATACATGAAGTTAAATCGTCAGTTAATTCCTCAAGTTGACCTTGTTCTTGTTGCAATATGAAGTTCTTGCTTTGTGTATCATGATTTCCAGAATCCCCTTCTTGTTTTTTTCTTTTTGGAGGAGGTTGATTCATGTATTTTCTATTCTTGATAATCTATCACAACTTGCTTTTACTTGCCCAAATTTACAGAAAATATCTTTTTTATATTCCCCCAAAGATTGTTCTAATGTTTAAATATATGACTGGTAGTCTGATTCTGGTAACAATGATACTATTGATGATATACCCTTGTATACCTTAAACCTTTAGCAGATTAAGATTACATTTATTTTTATTATTTAGAATTTATATAGTGCCAACATATTATGCTTCACAATGTCACGTCACTAGTTGTCTCTCAAAGGAGCTCACAATCAAATGTCCCTAGCATTATTAAATGTCATCAATAAATCAATACAATCTCCAGCTGGTCCCAGTCCAGTTATCCCTCTCTGGTGGCTTCTTTTTTCAGCGCTGGGAGGGAGAGTAACAAACACACACAACTCAAACATGTAGTTAAATCAGTCTCAATTTTTTATTATCACATTGCAGTTTATATCGCCAAACAGCGTGTGAATCATACCTGGCAGTTAGTAAAAAACAGAAAATTAATAAGAAAAGAAAATGTGGTCATCGCTGTTTCGCTGAGCACGGAATGTTTCAGGTCTAAGGGGGAGGCAGATTATTAAGGTAAGGGTGGGAGGCAGATGTTAGTTTACTGATAAGAAGAATACAGCTAATTTCAACACAACCATATTATGTACAAAATAAAGCAAAAACACAAAAGTCATTAAACTTCAGACTTCAGTAAAATTCCACTCCTTACAACAGTCCATGGCCAATTTTTTGGGGAAGCCAATTAACCTAACTATATGTCTGTTGAATGTGGAAGGAAACTGGAGTACCTGGGGAAACCCACGCAACCCAATGCAGATAGTGTCCTGGCCGAGATTCAAACACTTTGACTTGTTTATTAACCAGAATACTTCACAGCTTAGGGTGTTGTTTCCCAATCAGGGTTCCTCCAGAGGTTTCTAGGGGTTCCTTGAGCAGTGAGCAGTTTGTACCTCTCAAGTCAGTATAAGTGACACCAATGATGTTTTTGGCTATCTGTAAGGGTGACATTCCTTCAAATGGCCAACAATGTAAGAGGAATTCTGCCCACTGACCACCATAATACTATATTGTGAGCTGTGGATATAGTAATTATAGAAGGGGGCCCTGAAGACCTGAATTTTATTTTCAATGGTTCCCCTATTTTAAAAAGTTTAAGAAAGTCTGGCTTATTAAGTTGTTTGTGCCCTATAGTGACATCATAGTGAAAAAAGTACATGAAGAACATTTGCAAATAAAATGTCTGGAGAGAAAGGTATTGGAATAGACAGAGCTGGGATAGGGGACAACTGAACAGAGGCAAAGGACTTATGGATGATCATTATTACTTACCTTAACAGACGATTAAAGTTAAAGTGTTTCTGTCAAGGTCCGAAGCTCTATACCCAGCCTTGTTCATAGAAACTTAGGTAGAGATCTTGCAAGGAAAAAAAGGTCTTCTAAAAAAATATGAAAAGTTGAAAGTTAAAAGTTTAGAACTTGATATTTGTTTTACAGCTGAGCGTGTCAGTACCCTGGAATGAGTATAGACATATAAGGTGCCTTGGTGTTTGATATACACATGCTTAGATCAGGCCCTGCCCGGTACCTTCACTGCTGCCTATGTTGGTGGTCCTAAAAGCCACAGGAACTTTATAATCTTAGGAACTACTGAGCAGACAGCTACTGTGCCCTGGACTCCTTTGTGAGCTGCACAGGAAGAAGACTGTGATTGGGTGAAGGTCTGAGGAGAAGAACCTGCCCCCAAGGAGAAGAAGGAAGAGGAGCTCGTAATATGAGGAGAGGGAAAAGGATTGCATATATGGCTGTGGGTGGTGTGTGAGGTGGAAAGTTCGCCCCCAGGAGGACAGGGGTACCAGGCCCTGATCAAAGAGCTTGAATTTTGCAATGCTGGAACTTTTAGATATGGCTGAGGGGGCCAGAAAATTTACCTAGTATGGGGCCCAGAAATTTTCAGTGGTGGTCCTGACTACTCATTTCTGCAAGTGAGGAAAGATGACGGATGTGGGAACAGTTTCATCTTTATTCACAAGCTCTCATTTATGACTCCAAGGGCCACTCTCCAAGACACGCTGGGACTTGTGTTACTGGATAGTGGAAGTAGGCATTTTTGTTGAATTTTTGTTGATATTTGTGACTGTTTGTATTTCTACTTACAATCTATTGCATTGGTTCTTCCTGCCTAATATGTTTGAGGTCTGGTGTCTTGCAGGCGGGGCTGGAATTGTACTTTTTATTTCCCCAGGCCGGCTACCTTCCCTGAAACTGCCCCTCCCCAACTGCCCTGAGGGAAGGCTCCTAAGGCAATGTTCAGACTGACATTGAGGTTGTGGTGCGGTTATCACTTCCTCGTGCCAGGGAGCCCATGTCTTGGGGGAGGCGATACATGTAGCGGCAGCTCTATAGGGGATGAATGAGGACCATGGTGAGCGGTACCAGAACTGCAAACAATTATGTCCATTGTTAAATGTGCAGAGGATGGTTCTTAAACTCCCTGGTTGTAATCCTGAGTGTGGCTCGGGGTTAATTTTCAGTACGAAAAGTGGTAACCCCGAGCCAAACTCGGGGTGGAATTGCCAGGGTGTTTTAAAAGCTTACCTAGTGAGCCCAAGGTGTCTTCCAGAGATGCCCGGCATCTTCTTCTCCTGGCAATGCCCAGCTGGCATCTGTGTAACCTGGTGATGCCCGTTTGGCACCTGCGTTCCCAGTGTGTGAACATTGGGGATGTGAGGCCTGGGAATGCAGATGCCGGCTAGGCCTGAGGCTGGGAGGCTGGACCAGATGGGAAATTTAAAATATTAAGTATTTTTAAATGTACTGCTTCTACATTTAAAAATACCTATTGTTTGTACAACCAGGGAGGATAAGAACCAGCACTGTGATGGAAGCCTTGCAGGCTCATTGGATCACAAGCAGGGGTGTAGTCATAAAAAAAGAAGAGGGGGCACGGTGCAATCCATGGTGAGCGTGCATGTGCATCATTGCTATGTAAACGTGCCCACCCCACTACGCCCCTGTCTATGTGTCACCCAAAGGGGAAGAAACTTTCCCTGATGTCATGAGGAAATATGTCATAAAGAACCAGAGCTTTATGTTTTTGACCAAACAGTTCTACCTCCTATTGACTTTTTGTTTCATGAGTTTAGGTCCGCTTTAAGTAAATTTAGGTTCTCTGTAATTCTGCCTGGTTTGTCTGTGTGCAGCAATAAAAAAGAAAACCCAAAGTGGTTCAGCTGCTACATTTTGATTTGCTTTAATAATAACAGAGGATGTAATCCTATTTGTGCAGCAGAGGGCGATGTACTTCCATCAGATCTTCCCTGATTGACTTTATGTTTCAACATCAGAAATAAAAATATATCAGAGGGTAAGAAGACATCGGGCCTGATCGATTAAAGCCCCCCAAGGCTGGAGAGGATACACTTTCATCACTGAGTCTGGATGATCCAGCAAACCTGAAATGGATCTGGTCCTGAATTGAAAACATTTGCTATCAAATATCAAATGACTTTTAAGAAATTATTCCAGGTTTGCTGGATCACCCAGCTTCACTGATTAAATTTTTCAGCCTTGGAGAATTTTAAAAAATCAACCCCAATGACGGAAATTCCGAACTGCAGGACAAAATGAAAGTGCCTTGTAGAAAAGCCATGTAACCAGCCAGGTTATTAATCCACTATCCAGCTAAGTGTTACATTTAATCAAGCAGATCTAAGCTTCCATTGTCTGCAACCTTGATGAGATCACATACAGAGGATTAAGTCATAAGCAGTGACATACTTTGCTGTCTGGTCACAGTTATTCATCCTGCCCTAGATATGTCTCTAACATTACAGAAGCTTTACACAAGCTGACTTATGTATATGGCTCTTTAATAATTCAAATCAACCATAGGCTTTATTACTATTATTATTATTATTATTATTACATTATTAGTATTTACATAGAGCCATCATATTACACAGTGCTGTACAGTCAATAGTCATGTCACTAGGTGTCCCTCAAAGGAGCTCACAATGTCCCTACCATAGTCATATGTCATTAATGTAGTCTAAAGTCAATTTTGAGGGGAAGCCAATTAACCTTACTGCATGATTTTGGGAAGTAGGAGGAAACCCATGCAGACATGGTGAGAACTTGCAAACTCCATGCAGATAGTGTCCTGGCCGAGAGTCGAACCTGGGGCCTAGTGCTGCAAAGGCAAGAGTGCTAACCACTGAGCCACCAGACTTCCAAATCATTGGAAAGGGCCACTTTCATATTTTGAGCCACATTCCTCTGAACTATAATTTGTGTGAAAAGTACCTGAAAAGAAGGTACTTCAAGGGAGTGAAATGTCTTCTTTTTCACTTAATCTGCATTCCAGAAAAATTGATAACTACTATACAGTGATAGATGTAAGTCTTGCTCTCCTCTGAAGAAACCAATACGGTGAAACGCGTCAGACCCAGATGCTTTTTTCTGCTAATGAATGATTCTAACTTTTTTCCTTTTTCCTTGCTACAAAACATTGCACGTCCTTTGTTGCAAATGTGACAATGTTTCATCTGCAATAAAAGAACATTACCTTCCTAATTGTATCTTTTTAAATACTCTTACCTGTCCTCATTCCATCAAGGGCACCACCATCCTATTTCTTTTCCTTGTTGCTTATCTTGATTGGGATAATGTGACAACTGTGCAAGTGTGTAGGGGTTCATTCAGTCCCAGCAGCTGCAGGGGAGGCCAGAATGTGCCAGGTATGCTGGTTTCCTACGCTGACCTCAGCATTTGACAGGAGGTGACAAGTAATCAGGCAGGTAGGTATGTTTTATTGCACAAGGGACATCCCCTGCCCCTTTCTTCTACAAAAGTCTTGCCTGGTTGCAAAATTTGAAAGTAGAACTTTAGTTCCAGTTTAACACATTCTAATAGCAATTTAAGAACATAGAGGAAGGTTAGACACTAAAATGTTTGGTTTTTTCTCATTCACTTGTTAGGAAAGTCTTAGGCAGTTGGCTGTCAGCTCTTAATCTTCCATCTCTGATCTCGAGACCCCAAGGGTTTGCCACCCCATTTGTCACAAATAGGGATGAGCGAGCAAATTTTTTAAATTTGGTCTCGCAGGGAATTAGGTCGTTCTCGCTTACCAAACATGTAGGAGAGGACGGCCTTTGTAAATTCGTCCGGCAAGACCGAATTTTTAGGACCTGAAGATCAATCAGGGGAGCGGAGCTGTCAGCTGTAATATGTATTCCTAGATGGAGCTTCTCTATTTAGGAACGCAGTGTGAGTCTCGCTGGCTGCTCATGAATGAATGCAGCCGTAGGAAAAATCAGAGGATTTTTCCCATGGCCGCGTTCATTCATAAACGCAAGCCGCATGACTCAGGACTCTGAGAGGAGGAGTATTGTGGCTGCATTTATTAATGGAACAGTTAGAATCTTCCTCTCAGTGAGAGATCCCCGGGAACTACAGGTTAGAATGAAGGCTTGCCCTCATTCTGACCTGTGGTGCCCGGGTATCGCTCACTGACAGGAGGATACCCACAGCTGTATTATGGATGCGTGATAATCCTGCTACAGTGATTTCTGATAGTTTGGCGGAATTTCGGCAACATTTTGTGAACCCATTGGAACTTCAAGGAAATTTTCGCGAGACTGTTGGAAGCATTCTTGCTCATCCCTAGTCAGAAACACTTTTAAGAGTTCAGGGATTTCCAGTGTTGTCACACATTCTTAAACATATGGACAGAGTAATTAGAGAAGCTGTGCACAATTCTCCTTACAACCTCATGTTCCTTTTTCAAATGTCAACTTCCTCCAGCACACTTTATGATATCATATGACTGAAGGAGAATTATTATACAGGTTTTGTGCAGGACACACAAGACAGGATAGATACAAACTTTTTTTTATAGTCTGTTCCACTAACCCCTTAAAACTGTGCAACTTGGTTTTGAACATCAATGTGACTTTGTGTTATGCATGTTATTATTATTATTATTATTAAACAGGATTTATATAGCGCCAACATATTACGCAGCGCTGTACATTAAAAACTGTTCCAAGTGAATGTCTTTGATTCTTTTAAAGCCAATGGATCGGCATAATAGTTAGGCAATTAGCAATTTTAGAAGAAAGTGAACATTAAAAACATCCAGTTTTTTGGACAGGTTGTCTTAATGTTATACAAAAGTTAAAAATGAAAAAAATATTTGTGAGCAAGAGTTTCTTTATTGCAGAGGGAACAGGCTATGAATCTTTTCCAATGAAATAAACATACTTGTCGGCCCATAATTTCAAACTAAACTCATTCCCCACTGGTGCCGGCATCTTCACTTGGCCCTTTCCAGGTTCAGAATTTTATTTGGCCAGGCTTGAATAATTAACACCTTAGTGTGTATTACAGAAAGAAAAAAGTGGTGAACCAGAAGGTAAGTTTATTTTACTGCACAAGAAACATGGCCTTCCCCCTTCTGCAATAACCATCTTATAAAGGCATTTGCATCCATTTACCAAAACAAGCTATTGTATTTTTCTATTATATTTTAGTTTTATCAAGGATTATATTCGAATTTAATATTTATAAAGATATGAAATCTTAAGGAGAAACCCATGAATATCTTAATCCTAATATGGGGCAACATCCCAAATATGTCATGACAAAATAGGAATCCCGCAATATATACCTCTGCTCCAACCAGGGTGACTGGGACTGTCGTCCAACGTGAGGCACAGCGGGATATTTCTGGCACGTTCTCCAGGCATATACGGTATAATATACCTGAGTCTCTCTCTCTTTTATGTATTTAGGGCAGCATGGTGACTCGGAGATTAGCGCTCTGGCCTTTGCAGCACTGGGTGCCAGGTTGGGATCTCGGCCAGGACACTATCTGCATGGAGTTTGCAGGTTCTTCCCGTGTTTGCGTGGGTTTCCTCCAGGTACTCTGATTTCTTCCCACATTCCAAAAACATGCAGGTAAAATAATTGGCTTCCCCCTAAAATTGACCTTAGACTGTATTAAAGACATATGACTATGGTAGGGACATTAGATTGTAAGCCCCCTTGAGGGACAGTTAGTGACATGATTATGGAGTTTGCACAGCGCTGTTTAATATGCTGGTGCTATATAAAGATACATGTTTCCTGTTTTGGGTGGTAATTTTATACATGTGCTTTTAAACAGTATTTTATGTTTCAGTACTTACCTGCTCACAATTATTTTTACTAATGAAGCGAACTTGTATTCTCAAAACGCGTTAAGACTTGTTGAGGCACGTTGAGGATGTTGGAATCTTTGTGATGTGAATGGATGGATGTATTTGACTTGTATACACACATAGGTGTAAGGCTGTTTGCCGTAAAATCCTTCTTTTCTTTGCCCATGTATACAAAAAATAATATTAAATTATGTAATACGCCTGGTTATGAGGTCACAAACACCAAGACTTCTCCTTTTTTGACAGAAGACAGAAGGAGAAGCCAACACCACCATTTATCCAGATGTAATACCCCAGCAGGAGGACTAAGCAGGGGACCTGGAAATCTGTACCTTCACTTACATGTGTTGGAGCCCTGCCCTTTCAATATTCTACATCAGTTTACGAACTCTATTGGTCTTTTGCCGACATTCATGGTAAGAAGTGTATCATATATTTGTGACCTGACATCTGTGGAAGTTGTAGCACCAGGATCCATGCTCTCATCTGATGTAATTTCTTGTAAGTGCAGCTTTATCTTCTTTGTATTAATTAAAATATTTATTTGAGCTATCAAGTTCTCTTCCTTTTAGGCTAATGGCGTCTAGATTGGTTAGGGTCAGATTTCAACTGAAGCACTACTTGCATGTTAATAAAGCGGAACTATAACTTCTTCTCTGGAAATTTGTAATCAAATGTTTGCACAATAAATATTGCACAAAAGATAGGTGATGCCCCTTCTGCAATAAAAATGATTTTCCCGTCTGATCACAAATCAGGACTGAATGAAATGCACATGCTCGGACGTTATATCACCCTGATGCTGCCAATCAAGATCTGACAAGAAACGGAAGTCCAAAGGCACTGATCATTATTATTATTATTAATAAACAGGATTTATATAGCGCCAACATATTATGCAGCGCTGTACATTAAATAGGGATTGCAAATCATCACTGCTTTGGTCTTTGCGTGTCTCACCCAGGGTTAAATAGGTAACCAATCATATTTTTTTTACAATTATCTCGTATGTTTCTTTAACATTTTGTTTTTTATATTATCTTTTTCATTATACATTTTCTCTTGGTTACAATTTTATGTATTTTTCCTTTCAGATCTCTTAATGCGCATTTCTGAAGAAGCAGACTAGTTTAACGCAACATGTCAAAACTTTTCAACTGAGCATTCGGGTTCCTTCATATATTTTTCCAATTGAAACATCTTTGTGAAAACATATTTTTTTTCCCTTGGCAACTATATTGATAATTGGGAGGTGGATCTCATCATGTGCCATTGTATGGGTATTTATCCAGTGACTTTATGGAACAACTTGTGTTTTTTACCATATTTTATGGTATTTGATGCCTTAATAGTCTCATTTTAATTGGATGTTCCGTTTCTCCATAATTATAAGGATGTGGCATTTTGTTTCATGTGATTGTTGAGGTACTCTTAGAGTTCCTTCATTCTTTATAAGGTAATTTACCTCCCTACAGTGCCACCTCCAAACTGAACCTGTTATTTTGCTAAAGATTGATGTAAACTACAGGATCATTTTCCATTTTGCATTTCACAATCCTACGCTTCCTCAGTCATTCAGATCCAATAGCTATTTAAAGTTGATGCCGAGTGATTAGTGTAAGCGGATTGTGCTGCTTTTTCTGTAGGATTTTGTCCTGAATAGAAACAGCAATCCCGTCCAGTGACTGTTAAATCCACAGCAATTTGTTTAAAAATACTCCGAACACTGCATAACAAAACATAGCATGCAAAGTAAAATGTAATGGTTATCTATGTGGGAGAATGTATGAATACTCTGCTGTAAAAATAAAATGTGGCTCCGTTTATGATACCAACTGATCCATGAAGGGTTTTGGTGGTCTGGCATGGTTTCCCAGTGCTTGAGATGATTTCTGTAGACATGTTTATTGCATTACAATACCACAATAAAGTATTATATTATGCGATTATAATTAAATAAAAGCAAGTACTAATAAAGTTTACTCTGGTGTAAGGACAACAAAGCTTTGAATATTTGTACACATCTGGCAATCTTGTATATTTGTTGTTACAACTTCTGCAACAGAAAGTTTTCCAATTAGATATTATAAGATAATTGTTTATCTTGCACTTTAAGCAGAACTAAACTTGTTGGTGGGTGGTCAGCTACTGCCATATTCAGCAAGTATATGGCACGAATATGGCTGAATTTGGCACATACTTACCCTGTGTTGTCACCTTGCAGCAATGACAGGTCAAGGACGTGTCATCACTGCGTCTCAGTGAGCTGCCATCTTCACTGCCGCCTCCACGTGGGTCTTTCCATGAAGACAGCGATCCTCTTCCGTCATTAGTTGATGTAACCCTTGGCAGCTGGCTCTGTATATGGTGACTCAGAAACTCCATTGCCAAAGAATCTTCACCAGTTCTTATAACCACTACAAAGCCAACACTGTATGGTGACTTCAGACTACCCTAAGGGACTGTCCACAGTTTAAAAACTGAACTACAAAATATTGATATTGAATCATATTGAAAACTAAGAGACTAGAACTATTAAAATCTAAAGATTCTCCAACATTCCTTCCACTTTTTTCTAAATTCACAACATTCATAAGACAATCGGTGGTCTTCCTATGCCAGAATGGTTCATTTGGCTCACCTGGGACCAGGGCAAGCCTCCTAAAATTTTTCCCTCTTGACTTTAATGGTGTTTGGATTTAGGGTTTCCCAAACACCAAACAATTATGCAACTTTGAATAAATAGCATTTGAACCCAACAGCTGCATGTTTGAGCAACACTAGTTTATGGGATAAAAGCTTGTTTACACTTGTGAATTACTACACAGTTATTAATTAATGGTATTTATATAGCACCAACATATTACGTAGTGCTGTAAAAGAAATAGAGGTTGCAAATAACTGAAAGAGGAGAGGATCTTGCCCAGAAGAACTAACAATCTAAGGTGGGGAGGTGGGGAAGTATCACAAAATAGAAGGCGGATATGAAATGGTGAGTAGTAAGGGTTTAAGAGACAGAAGAAGATGGGTAGACAAGTTTGTAGCATTGGATTTTAAGGGATCTCTTTTAAATAATGCTGCTGCCAGACTCATCCATCCTTCCCTCCGCTCCTCCTCCGCTGCATCTCTTTGTAGTTCTCTCCATTGGCTTCCATTTCACCTTAGAATCAAATTTAAGCTTCTGTGCTTTGCTTTCAAATCCCTCCACAGTTATTGTCCCACTTACATTTCTGACATGGTGAAAAAATACTCCCCCTGCCGCTCTCTCCGCTCCTCCAATGACCTTCTAATGACTTCCTCGCTTATAACCTCATCACACGCACAGATAAAAGACTTCTCTAGAGTTGCCCCAACTCTCTGGAATGGTCTTCCTCGTCCTATTCGGCTTGCTCCTTCTTTCTGCTCATTTAAAAGAGCTCTCAAAACCGATTTTTTCAAACTTGCCTACCCGTCTTCTTCTGTCTTTTGAAACCATCACTACTTCCCACCACTACATATCTCCCATCCTTTTGTGTGTGAAATTCCCCCACCTACTGGATTGTAACCTCTTCGGGGCAGGGTCCTCTCCTCCTGTATCACTGTCTGTATTAGTCTGTCATTTGCAATCCCTATTTAATGTACATCGCTGCGTAATATGTTGGCGCTATAAAAATCCTGTTTATTATTATTATTATTAATAATAATAATAATAATAATAATAATACTAATAGTATTAATAATAATAGTTGGAGGAGCAAAGAGATAGGGGGTATTTTTCTATCAGGGCAATACAATAAGTGGGACAATAAATATGGAGAGATTTGGAGACAAAGCACAGAAGCTTGAATTGGATTCTGAGGTGGATTCCGGACACGAGAGGCAATGTGTCTCTGTCCTCTGCAGAGGGGTTAGTGGTGCTGTGTCCCTGCATTTCATTTGCGATGACATTTGCATTACATCTTTGATAAGAATATATAAATATAAATATATTTTGATAAATACTATATGTGATTTTTTGAAAAAAAGTCTCCTCCTTAAGCAGCCTGCTTGTATGGGAATAAATAAAACATATAGGTATTATAGGCAGTAGGATTGGGCTTCCAGCCCTCAATATTTGATGTATAGATAACCCTTTACCCATATTTAAGATTTGGATAGTGATTCTGAGGTGAAATAGAATTGTTATGGCAATAAGCGTACAGTAATCAAAGTATTGCAAACCAAAAAAAGGATTTTGTGTAAAGACCGGTAGCCCAAAGCACCTAGAGTTCACTTTTTATCACAGCAGAGCAATCAAATAGCTGCAATTGACTTTGAACTTTGAGACCTCTGTGCCATACCTAAATGGAACAAAGACAATCGCCATACACAATCATCTTTAATAAATAGCTAAACTCACCAAGTACTTTGCTTCCACAAATATTTTATTGCATGCAAATGGATATATGTAAAAAATATGATGTGGTTAATGTTGGCATTTGCAGTGGTCAAAAGCAATATTTCTTTCCTAACCTCAGTCTGTGTCTTACAGGAAATAAAACATATATAATAAGCACCAGTACATTTTACACTGCTTATATACTTGCTAGAGGTCAGAAATGAAGAAGACATGCATATAATGCAACACATAACCTAAGGCACTCAAATGGTGGAACACATGCAGGCTGATTTAATAAAGCTCTCCAAAGATTGGTGAAGATAGACTATCATAGGAGAACCTTGATGATCCAGCAAACCTGGAATGGATCTGGTGTAGGCTGAAACCATTTTCCCACCAATGGCAAATTATATTTAAGAAACCTATTTCAGGTTTCCTGGATCAGGACTACCATGATAGTCTATATCACCAGTGTAGGAGAGCTTTAATAAATACGACCCATTGTGTCAACACAGTATCATCAAAATAAGGCAAAAAAGGCAAATGTTAGTCTCGCAAATGCAGTGATTGAGCTGATGAAAGGCTTTGGAATAATTTGTTTTTTTGTAACCTTCCACCTTACATATTTTGCCATCATCACTAGGAATGTTCTATAAATGAGTCCCCCAGGCCAATGAGTTCTCTTAGCTTGTTGGTATTTCAGCAGGAAATTGTGAAGATTGTGGATTCAGTTTGTGATGTTGCAAGTTTTTCCATCCTTGCAGAACAGTAAAATAATAATTTTCCATTCATTATAAAAGCAATTGTCCAGATGTTGTACACATCCACTGACATTGGTGCAAATTTCCTGATTTTAAATACCCAGGCTGCAGACTTTAAACCTATAGACATAGGTAGAAGATATTTACTGCAGATTTCGGGAGAAAGGTGATTCACAACAAAGAAGGATGGCTGCAGGGGATGCAATCACAGAGCTCAAAGAGCCATGTTGCCTTGAACGGTACACGGTTAATTTTACTGAAACAAGAGGTCCTAATATGGCCGACACTTCTGTCAGAAGGATAGTCCCACGAGTAAGCATTGTAGAATTCCCCTATATCAACATTCTACGTAGAAACACCATTATACTTTCTGATAAACAACTCGTGGGAAGAAGGAGCATCAAAAACCATGAACGTTGTCATTTTCTATCAAATAATCCAGCACTGGCATAGTTTCTAGTTGTAGCTCTTGGTGGGCTCCAATTAAATTAGTTTCAGTCAGATCTTAACACTTTCACTGGTCAACGGATGACAAGACATCGCTTAGGAGCACAGATTAAAAAGGAGGTATTCCATGATTGTAGAACTTTATTGTGTACTGCAAGAATGCTACAAACCCATAACATTGTTTTGAAATCAATGATTGGGTGTTTAGTTGACGATTGGACTATTTTTAGAATGTCGTGCTTGTCACATATACATTTATTTCTTTGGTAAAGACATTCTATTTTATGTTTTTAAATTTGAGCACTTTGAAGAATATCTTCTGCTGATGGAGGGCTAGGACAATGGGTTAAGTAAGATAGCAATGGGCAGTATAGACTAACCATGCAATAATAGGCCTAAGGTAATTATATATGGTGCAATATGAGGGGGATAATTTATTAAAGCTCTCCAAGACTGGACAGGATAGACTATCGTGGGGGAACCTGGGCCATCCAGTAACGTTGGAATGTGTCTGGTCCAGGATCTAGAAACCCTGACTGAGAAACATTGTCCTTACATTTCTATGTTTAGTTGATGTATTGATACTTTTATAACAATGGAGCTGACAAGTTGAGTTCACTTAAGCTGAAGATAGGATCATACTTTATCCAGCCTTGGTCACCGTTAAAGCTGAGAGTGGAGGAACGGATACATTATCATCTCTGTTTTGAGCCTTGTGCTGCCCATTTCTCTTGCAGGCTCCATGGCAGTTTTGACACCAAGGGATTTGTGCCAGTAATGTAATTCAAGCAGCTCAGTCCTGGCAGGAGTCTGTCTTTGCCCCCTCTAGTTCCATCAGAAGGTCACTTAGTTCTTTGAGCCAGGGTGATTTTTTATTTCTTTAGAAAGGTTTACAGTCTTTTAAATATGGCACTTTATTGGCTTCAGTGCTTCCATAGATTTCATCTGGTTTTACCTGTGTTGTGTGGTAAGACCAACCTTTGGGTAGGCCACACACAGCGCTCTCATTCTCTTGGCACAATCTGGTCAGCACTTTTGTGATTGTAAAAAAAAAAAAAACAGTTCAAAACATTATACAAATAATAAAAAAGATTACAAAATATTAAAAGGACCTTTAATCTGCACTATGCTATCATAAAGGTGGTCTAGTGATAGTAAAAAAGTGATAAAAAAGGAGTAACCTAAACATAACACTGAATAATATAGCACCAGAACACATGTGGGTATAATTATCAGTGCAAAAAAAACTTTAAGGCCATTATTTATGATTAACCCTTGAAAAGCTGTAAACAAGAAAACCAACCAAAATGCTGCATTTGCCACAGTCGTCTTTGGTAATGGACACATTTTACAGTTTTTCTCAGGCATGTCCAATAAAGGTAAAGACCAAGAAGAAACTGGTCGCCTTTCTTTATGTCCCATTCCTAGCTTCCCAGCTAGGAATGAGACATAAAGTAAACTTAATGACAAAAGAACAATTAGAAGGCAGTTGTTTTTGGTACATGCCATTAATAAAAGTTTTTTTTCGCAAGAGAAGATAGATTTAACCACCCTGGTAACCAAGATCTGTATATATGTAACACTGACAAGACCACTGTTTTTTTTTGCTGCACAGCTGCGATAGATAATATTCACAATGACAGAGCACAGCATATATTTCAGAGCATTTTAAAGCCAAGATTACACTGGGAATTTGAAAAAATTTTGGCTTTCACCAATTTTCAGATCATTGCACCACAAAATACACAAAAATACAACTGAAAAAAGTTACACATGAACTAAAGAACATCCTTGGCCCAGAATTATAGCCATTATTAGGTGAGCGCTGGTACTCAGTGACACACATCTGGTGAATGATGGTGCTTAGGTCATTGCTCTCTGTTAATGTGGTGGTGTTGTTTTCCTCATTGTGCTTGATTACAATTTTGGTCATGGTAATATTAAAACAGTCATTGACAAACCTTTCTTTAGTCACATTTTGATTTCCCTGGTATTTGGGTTTGTATATTTTGTTGGCTATTTGGTTGTGGAAGGTGTTATAGTACTGATATTCCTCATCATTTTCTAAATTGTAGGATGTGTCAATGATAACATCTCCTAAGTCAAAATCTGTGACTTCTCCCTCTTTGGCTCCCTTTCTTGTCTTGTTGTAGTTGCTCCTTTCAGTGTTATATTTGTGGCCACGACGTTGATGCCAATTAATTCTACGATTGTGCTGTTTCCGGGCACCTCCTGTGTTTTCTGGGTAGGCTGGTTTCTGGTCATCTCTATTCAGATTAATATTTTTGTCTACTGAGTAGGCTGGGTTCTGGTCATCTCTATTCAAATTGATTTCTTTGTCCCCTGGGTAGGGTTGGTTCTGGCCAGCTCTATTCAAATCGCTGTCTTTGTCTTCCGGGTGGGCTTGGCTCTGGCCACCTCTATTCAAATGCCTGTCTGTGTCTTCTGCCTGGGCTTGGCCCCGTCCCCCTGTGTTCCATAGGCTGTCTGTGTCTCCTAGTTGAGCTTGGCCCCGTCTCCCTGTATTCGAAAGGCTGTCTGTGTCTCCTGGTTGGGCTTGGCCCAATCTCCCTGTATTTGAAAGGCTGTCTGTGTCACCTGGTTGGGCTTGACCCCATCCCCCTTTATTCCAAAGGCTGTCTGTGTCTCCTGGTTGGGCTTGGCCCCGTTCCCCTGTATTCCAAAGCCTGTCTGTGTTACCTGGTTGTGCTTGACCCCATCCCTCTGTATTCCAAAGGCTGTCCGTGTCTCCTGGTTTGGCTTGGCCCTGTCTACCTGAATTCCAAAGGCGGTCTTTGTCTCCTGGTTGGACTTGGACCCATCCCCATGTATTCCAAAGCCTTTCTGTGTTACCTGGTTGAGCTTTACCCCATCCCCCTGTATTCAAAAGGATGTCTGTGTCACCTGGTTTGGCTTGGCCCCGTCCCCATGTATTCCAAAGGCTGTCTGTGTCTCTTGGTTGGGCTTGGCCCTGTCCCCATGTATCCCAAAGCCTGTCTGTGTTATCTGGTTGGGCTTGAACCCATCCCTCTGTATTCCAAAGGCTGTCTGTGTCCCCTGGTTTGTCTTGGCCCTGTCTACCTGAATCCCAAAATCTGTCCCTGTCTCCTGTGTGTACTTGGCTCTGTCCCCCTGTATTCCAGCGGCTGTCTGTGTCTCCTGCTTGGGCTTGGCTGTGTTCTTCACTATTTGAATAGCTGTCCTCGTCTCCTCTGTGGCTCTTGCTCTGTCCCCCTCTATTTGAGTAGCTGTCTGTGTCTCCTGTGTGGCTTGGTTTCCGACTGCTACCACTTTTACTTGAGCGGCCAAGTTTTGATCCACCTCTTCTGGCTTCTGTCAACATCGCAAGTAATAAGACAAGGAGAAGGCAGGTCCAAAATGTTTTTGCCATCTAAAACAAATATGTAAAATATTAGAGTATATTTTTGGCAATAAATTGGATCTTTTAATCCAAGCCATATACTGCTAAACATTTAAATGTTCTATACCCATATATATAAATATCTTTATTCTTTATTCACTGGCTTGCGGCCATATCAAGTTACATCAAGTTCAGAACATATTTGGCTGCATTTTCCCCAATTCATGGTTGAGTAGTTGTGCTGAAGATTTAGGGGTCTTTATTAGGCATCAAGGCCTGGAGTGCCTTGAAATAAATGGCTGAACCAAACGCTCCAATTAAAAGGTAGGGACTATAAATACGAGGGGGTGCTGAGACGTTCCTGGCTTTGCCCCCTTCCAGATGAAATAGAAAAATGAGTGTGGGGGCATATGACAGCCTAATATCTTAGTATGTAACTGTACAAACATCAGGTCTTTGCGATTCCTAAAACTGTTTTTTCTTTTTTCTTCTTTTCCTGGAAAAACAAAAACTTCATGACAGCCCCTAACTTGTTCTAAATATCGGCTCCTGCCAATGTATTTTGTATACAAAAAGTTCCTGCCAAAATATTGATTCTCTTGTCTTCTTCAGTGCCTTTCTGTCAAAAACATGGTCCTGACAACACATTTTTTTTTCAAAAATCTCCTTGACGAACACTAATTGTATAATGTAATGAAAATGTAAGGTCTTGTTGTAGATATAGGAATATAGGGTCCTGACTATGCATTCATTTCTTCAAAATTCTTTAAAAATTGCTTCTATTGGATGAAACCTAGCCTTGACTGAATTTATGGTTTTGCAGACTTATACCTTCTAGCCTAGTTCGAATAGAAAAAAAAAAATACCCTCGTTCCCTATAGTGCCCCAGCTTTTTAGTGTCTTTCAGCTTCCAGTTTGTTCCAGCTTTGCAGTTCCCCTGAACTGTGTCCTAGGTTTCCAGTTTTGTACCCCACACATTTCTGTGGCACCATGTAGTGTCCTACCCCACTTTGTAGCATTCTAATTCTGTCAAAAGCTGGAAACACACTACTTATAGTAATTGAGGGAATTGACTTGACTGCTGACATATTGTAGGGGAGCTAACCTGAGACCGATAGAAACTGGGTGCCATATGTGACTGCTACAGACATGCTTCATTGGCCCACACCAGGCATTTATCATTGACAATGATGGGTGTATTCTAAACCAGCGGTCGCCAACCTTTTTGGTCCCACGGACCACTAAAATTACCGGCTCCTGACCATGCATGCGTGGCAGCTGGTTGTCAATACAAGGGGAGGAACTCAAAGTGACACTCCCCCATAGTGACTTCATCGCAGATCTGAGCCTGTGATGGGAGAGTCGCCGGGTTGAGTCCTGAGCCAGGGATTTGCACGGGGGACATGGTCCACGGCTCTGGCTGGTGACCAGAGCCGCAGACCCACAAAATCTTCTTGTGGACCACCAGTGGTCCGCAGACCACCTGTTGGTGATCGCTCTTCTAAATCACATGCAGCTACTACAAAACCAAGCAACTTCTAATGATGTGCAGATTACCAATGATAAGCAAATATTATCAACAGGCAGATATCAGTGACATGCAGATAATGCAAGGTAAGTATTAACAATGACATACAAGTAATACCAGCAATGGGCAGATATCACTAACGACGGGCAGATATCTAAAACATGTAGATATTAATACAGACATTCAGATATCAATGACAGGCATTGATATCAACAAGAGACTCTACTACTAAGAGGCAGATACTCCAGTGACAGGTACTCTGATTACTTGCAGATATCATAGGGACAGACTGATTCCAATGATCAGAATGCATATGCTTGAAAAACAGTTGGGCAAAGTTGCGGTTGACAAAGCAAAGTGAAAGGAATATATATGATTATGATATATGGCAGATAAATGACAGCCGGAAGGTGGAAGGTAGGTAGGTGACAGGTAGACCAGTGACAGGCAGTATGTGGTAGGTAGATATGCAACAAAGCATGTGACATGCAGTAAGTGGCATATTATTGGTAGTGTAATGGAAAGTATAAAGTGCAGAAAGGGATAGACAGATAAAATGTAGGTGATGTGACCGGCGCATAGGTGGCAGACAGAAATGTGACTGGTAAATAAGTGAAAAGCAGTGAAATGGGAGGCATATAAGTGACCGTCAGTAGGGGCAGAGGGCCTATTGTTGGGGGTAGTCAGTATAGCGGGCTCACAGGGAAGAAAGGGTCAGCCAAGAAGAGAAGGCAGTTAGGATGGAAAGTAGTGGCCATGAAAGAAGGGCCAGGTAAAGCAGAACTATCATAACATTTTTAACAATATAAAAAAGGGTGTAAAGCCTATTTATCTAATAATCACATGTGTTTTTAAAATGTTCAATACATTTTTTTTAATTTTTTATTGCAGCTGTAAAGACTGAAATGGAAACCCAGAGATGCCTGGGATACATATGTCAAATATCCCAGGATGCCGAGCATTCACAGAAGGAGCTGTTCTAGAATGTAAAAAAAATTGCGCCGTAAGATCATGACATTTTCTACTACATTTTCAGGAAACATCATCAGATCCTGCACCTGTGCAATGTGAAATCAGGTGATGTAAGGAAAAGAAGGAAGAAGCCAAAAGAAGATGATAATGCTCGTGCAGGAGAAAAGGAAAAATCTAGGACAGCGCAGGACCAATTGGAATCTGATTGTGGAAGGGTTGGGGGCCATTGTGATTATTTATTTTCTGCATTGAGATACAGGAGGTAGTCAGGATAAATATAGTAAGTTAGGATAACAGGGTAGTCAGGAAAATGCGGGACAGTTAGGATGGGGAGAGTGAGCTAGGATGGGGACGTTTGATTGGACGAGGAAGGATCAGTCTGGATGTTGTTTTTAGTTTCAAGAAAGGTCACCTATGATGGTAGGGGTAATTGGAATGTAAAGCACAGATAGAATTAAAGGAAGAGGACACAGACATAGAGGGCTTGATTTATTAAAGTGCTCCAAGGCTGGAGAAGTCACATTTTCAACAGTGAACCCAGGTGATTCAGTGAACCTGGAATGGATCTGATCCAGGAGTGAAAACATTTGCTAACAAATAGCAAATGACTTAAAAAAAACATTCCATTTGCTGGATCACCCAGGTTCACTGATGAAAATGTATCTTCTCTAGTCTTGGGGAGCTTTAATAAACGTGGCCCAGAGAGTCAACAAGAACAGTGCAGTCAGACACAATATACAGAATTTTACAGAACTTAATTTACTACTTGCAGAGACAGTGCAGACAGAATTCCCATTTCACTGCACCATCCCAGGATTCCCACTGTTTCTCCTGCATAATGAATGTGTCACTACATATAGGTAGGTACTGTGAACTACACTGCTGGATCATCTTCAGAAAAACACCTCTCTGTACTCTAAGAGAAAATCTGGGCCTAGTCTTGCTATTTCATATGGTCCTGCAGCTGATCGATAGTTGTAAAACATCTGTACTCTCTCTTACTATTTCTAATACATTTCAGTCAATTCTTTCTCATTAAAGTGGTCCTACTGCTTGTCAATATTGCACTGTTGTATCATCTTCAGTCTCTTTATTCATCAGGCCTGATATATCAAAGCTCTCCAAGACAGGACAATATAGACTATCATGGATAAGCCTGGGTGATCCTGCAAACCTGGATTGGATCTAGGATTTAAAACATTTGCCAAATAATAGTTAAGGAGAAAAAAGGAGGGGTTAGTGGCTAAAAAAAGCTTCAATAGACTATAATTATGCAGTCAATTATACATTTCACATACATGATTACAGACAGTACGTAAGGCTCATCCATGGCCCATTAAACGGTCATGGGGTCTGAATGTTGGTACTATATTTCAGATTCCTAAACAAAATACTTGCAACTGTGTTTGTTCTTTAAAGTAATATACCCAACGCATTTTGCCATGGCGGGCTTCTTCAGTGGTGATTCTTTGATGCATGGTCTACATAGATCAGGCATGTCCAAAGTCTGGCAAGTGTAAAGTTCGGGGGCCAATTGCGGCCCGTGTTCAGATTTCCACCGGCCCGCAGCCTCTGTCATCTCAGGGAATCCCCTACATCATTATAGCGTGTGTGTGTTGTGTGGGACCCGTACGGACCACGCCCACTCTGATTCCAAGAACTTGCTCTGCACGGAGCTGGCATTGACACTGGTCTCCGTGCACAGGGAATCCCACGGACGCACACGAGCCACGCCCACACTAACCCTGGTTAGTGGTCAGCCCTCGCACATTTTCACCTCACTATATCTGTCCCTCTTTGCAAAAAGTTTGGACACCCCTGACATAGAGGGATAGGCGATACATCAAAATATGTAAATATACGTTCTGAAAATATAATATACATAAACAAGATACAATATACTGTTTACAGATACCGATACATTGTATTTATTGGTATAGTGACAAAAGTGTTGATTGTCATAAGATAAGTAGATATTTGCTCCTTATATATTAGGATGAATGTTCATACTATAGTTTAAGGAAGGTGTGAGAAATATATATATATTTATTGAAACATGTTCCTATAAACTGAATTGTAATTATCTCTGCTTTCCTAATTTCTGAACTTGTAAAAGTATTAAATAAAAAAGGTATTTATAGGAAATATACAGGGTGTGTGAATATAGATGTATACAAATTCAAATAAATAAAGTTCACTTTCTTTTGTATCAATGTTTCTGAAAGGTTTAAACGGTAGTGCAGGGCAATTTTACACAACAGTGCCTGAACAGAAGTTGAAAGTATGCATATAAGGTTAGCTGTGTACCAGTACTATCATTTGTTGAAAATAAATATATATGTAAAATTTATAGATACATTCACTTACAAATGTTTGTGATCATTGGAATTCTTACTTCCAGGATCAGCTGTGTGGTAATTTGTGAGATCTATGAATGAGAAATGTACATACCGGGGAGGGGGAAATGTTAACAACCCATGTGAAGTCCCTATTTATTTCCAAAGAAGTATCAAGAAAGGGTGGATCAAAATAGAGTTCTTACCCTGCACCCTGGGACCCGAGGGAGAACAGTCAGTAGTCTGTGTGAGACACACAGATATGATGGTGATGAATTCTGCTGCTGCAGCCGGAGATTTGGCTATGGGAGAGGTGGGATTATTAGCGTTCTTGGGGCTCGTGCATGTTACCAGTATGTGCACGCAGCCCGACGTTGCCCAGGGAACAAAGGCTGCTGCTTGCCGTGGAGAGAGCTGTCCTCACATCAACCCATCTCCACAGAAAGGAGTTGATCTGCTGATCTATTGTCAGCAAATCATAAGGGGGAGTGTAATGGACACACAAGGAGACAATATAGGTCTCCTATTGATGTCCAAAGGGCCTGTAAGGCATCCACAGTCTTCACTTTTAGTAAGCCCCCGCTCAGCCTCGGTAGACTGGATGCATCTCCTAGCACTTGGTTGCCCCCAGGATGTACTGCACAAGGGATGGTATCTGGGGATGGGCTGACACCAAGCCAGGAGCCCACAGATAAAGCAGTACCAAGATTCTAACAGAGCAAAGTCCAGAATACAGAGCAGAGGTCATACACAGTCAAAGGTCAGTACAGGCAGAATAAACTCACAAAGTCACAAACAGACAGGGTCAGCAACAGTAAATCAGACAAAATCCACTCCAGCAAGGTTAGCCCCGCTATAAGCTACAACAGGCACTGGTGACTTTGGACAGAGAGCCTATAAAGTCCCAGCAGCCAATAGCAGTGTAAGACTGGGTCAGGAGCTAATTGCCTCTGAAATCCCCTTCAGCTGTGTACAGCCTCACAGAGTGGTGCTGGAGATGCGAAAAATACATCAGGCTGCACAGCTAAAGGGAAGCAGGGGCTTCAGCTATGTTAGCTTTCCTGGCTGCTGCAAATGACATTGTTGGACAGAATAAACAGTGTTTCATATTGTGATGGCTCACAGTACAGAGTCGCCGGACAGATGATCATATCCTAACAGCGGCATAATGATATGGCGCTGGGTAACACCCCTAAGTCCCGATGGTGGCAGGGGATCTCCTCTGAAGAGCCCGAGTTCAGCCTGTGTGTATGGGTTCTGTATGTGTTATAAGTATAAATGTAGTCATGAATGGGTATATATAAGAATAATCACATAAAGAAAGCCATCTGTAAAGTACATGATCGGGTAACCCAGACCCCTCTTCCCCCTACCCCTTCAACCCCCTACCAAAACCTCCACCCTTCCACCACTTGCCAACCAACCTTCTCCTATTCCCCAATAATTCAACGGACATCGATTGGGACTTAAAATTGGTTGTCAAGCAGCTGTTTATTAAATAACACATTTGACCACCCGACCATTAAACCCGACCTTGGTTCGGGTTTAAAGATTTTGCAAAAATTGATAAACCCGAATTTTGACGGGTGGTTAAATCCCCTCACTTGCCTGGTCCCTGCTGTGATGATCTGTTCTGTTCCAGCATCGATCTCTAAAAAAAAATACTCACCTTCTCCCTGCAGCTCCTCCGGACACGTTTGTCCTCTTCTGTCTTCATCCGGCAAGTGCAGTGACGATCACCAGGGTTTCCCCGTGACGTTGCTGCATGCGACGGTGCGGGCGGGAGGCGGGGCTGGAAATTCAAATCACTTTGCATTGAACTCAATACAAAAAAGCTGTATTGAGTCCAATACAAAGAAATCCTTATATAATATACATATAATTGTATTATATATATATTATA
>NC_092859.1:155531812-155610337 GCF_032062135.1 Pyxicephalus adspersus
ACAGAGTCGCCGGACAGATGATCATATCCTAACAGCGGCATAATGATATGGCGCTGGGTAACACCCCTAAGTGGGGATCTCCTCTGAAGAGCCCGAGTTCAGCCTGTGTGTATGGGTTCTGTATGTGTTATAAGTATAAATGCAGTCATGAATGGGTATATATAAGAATATTCACATAAAGAAAGCCATCTGTAAAGTACATGATCGGGTAACCCAGACCCCTCTTCGCCCTACCCCTACCCCTTCTCCCACTTGTCAACCAACCTTCTCCTATTCCCCAATAATTCAACGGACAACGATTGGGATTTAAAATTGGTTGTCAAGCAGCTGTTTATTAAATAACACGTTTAATTAAATAACATTTAATAACATACATAAATAACATAAATAGCTTACCAACTTTCTCATTATCAAAATTCACAGAATTCAACCTTAACATGATTTTCTGCATAACCTTAATAACTCCCGGGTACAAACTACAACAACCAGGCTGCAGGTATAATAAAGCAAGGTCTGTACCACTACCAGTTTTTTTTTTTCAAACACCAAGCCCCAAGCCACCCAGCACCGCCTCAGGGGCCAATTGCTGTACTTTAACTAAGGAGGTCCACCATAAAAAAATCCCCCATAGCAAACTTTATCCATTTTCTAATACAAGATCCTTGCCTTCTCAGACCCCAACCACCACAGAGCACAGGTAAGACACCTCACACCTGTGAGCCCTGCCACATTTGAAGTGCTTGCTGAACTCCATCTTGCAAGCCCAGGAACCCCTCATGCGTTCTAATGGCATTCATGTGCATCCCATCGCTTCTCAGGAACCTCCACACCTCCTCCCCCAGTTCCCGGTGCCTCACCACAATACCTCTATTCCTGGCCACAAAACGGCCCACTTCCTTATTTACTTTTATCCCTAATAATCCGCGCAATAGAACGTGCTCCCCTCCAACTTGTCCTGGCCACGATATCCAACCAAACCCCAACTAAACCCGGGAACTCCACTCCCAACCAAAGATAACCTGTCTTCACATCCCTGATCAATTCCTTCATGGAGCGTTTTCCCAGATCATTATCCGTGGCATGGCTTACAACCACCCCAGGGGGCTTATCCAGAATCACAAACCTGAGAATTTCTGGCACCACCTTACTCCACAGCATTCCGAAACAACAATCCATCGAAACACATCTTCCCTGGACAAGCCCAGCTGTCGATCATCCGGCCTCACTTCCGCACTTCTCGCACCCCACCAGACAAAGGAATGCCTGACAATCTGTACCAAGCTAGCCTGACCACCTAAGAAAAGCAAGTAATGAAAACAAATACAAAACTTCCTTTCCCCCAACAACCCAAAAACCACCACCCCCACCAAAACATC
This sequence comes from Pyxicephalus adspersus, assembly GCF_032062135.1. Classification (NCBI taxonomy): domain Eukaryota; kingdom Metazoa; phylum Chordata; class Amphibia; order Anura; family Pyxicephalidae; genus Pyxicephalus; species Pyxicephalus adspersus. The sequence goes on from NC_092859.1 coordinate 155,533,189, forward strand.
CCCCAATTCTACAGCAAATGAGGTCTCACATATGACCGAAACCTCCTAAATTTCCATCTTCCAAAGCGCCTAATGGTCTCTTCCCCCGAACCCAACCTAGCCACCTCAGTAGTGGCACTGATACAAAAGGAATAGGAAGCATAACACTGATTCCCCACTCCAACTTACTTAGACATCATTTTAAAACTGCCAAATTCTTAAATTTGGACAAAAACTTGTCCCCCTTATGAATCAGCAACAGGCCCGCATCCCACGGTCGTCGACTCATTACAGGTCTACAATTTAAAAAAAAAATTTCATGAAAAACAGTGTAACGCTTTTGGTACAGAAATCCAGACCTCAGTGTAACGCCCAGGAGGTAATTAAATAACATTTAATAACATACATAAATAACATAAATAACTTACCAACTTTCTCATTATCAAAATTCACAGAATTCAACCTTAACATGATTTTCTGCATAACCTTAATAACTCCTGGGTACAAACTACAACAACCAGGCTGCAGGAGTAATAAAGCAAGGTCTGTACCACTACCAGTTTTCTTTTTTTCAAACACCAAGCCCCAAGCCACCCAGCACAGCCTCAGGGGCCAATTGCTGTACTTAAATTAAGGAGGGCCCACCATAAAAAAATCCCCCATAGCAAACTTTATCCATTTTCTAATACAAGATCCTTGCCTTCTCAGACCACAACCACCACAGAGCACAGGTAAGACACCTCACACCTGTGAGCCCTGCCACATTTGAAGTGCTTGCTGAACTCCATCTTGCAAGCCCAGGAACCCACATCATTTTAAAACTGCCAAATTCTTAAATTTGGACAAAAACTTGTCCCCCTTATGAATCAGCAACAGGCCCGCATCCCACGGTCGTCGACTCATCAACTCTTCCAACACCCTCACCGGAGAGACCCCCGACTCTTCTAGACAAAACAACAACACAGTGTAACCCCTTCTCCTTTGATCTGTCTTTGACAGATGGATCACCAAACTCACCTGATCGGTTGACAGTCCCACATCCTCATTTAAGATACCTGGACGGGCTCACCAACTAACTAATCTTCATAGCCCCAAAAAATTTCAACACAAAAGTCTTTTTAAATAAAACCTTCTCATATTCACCTGCACACCCCCCCCCCCAAACCCTCAACCAACCTATGAAGTAGCTTAAAAGACACCGGTCTTCCAGAGACCACCTGTCCCTCATTCACTGCCTGCGGCACTTCAAAATCCTTTTTCACATCTCTCACCCCATGCAACTTACACCAAAAGGCCATCCCCGCCAATTTTTTACTGACCACCACCCTCTGACACCCCAGCTGCAAAATTCTTTGCCAACCAATACAACAACAGTTGCCCATAATCCTCTACCAAAACATGCCCAATTCTCTCTCAGAACCCCTGACTCTCTCCACACCCTGGAATAAGCTTTCCATATTGCCGACCACGAAATCAAACATCCAATGATCTTGTTGCAATCCTCCAAAAACTTTCAGGACAATGGCAACCTCGCTGCTCCACCTCCGGTGCCAGCTCACGAAACTGCAAATGAGACGATGCATCAGCCACAATGTTAAACACTCTCAGGATCTGCCTAGCACAAATGAATATATTAAATTGCAAACACCTCACGACCAAATGCTGGAGCAGCTGCACCACTGGTACCGAAGACACCCAAAATCCATTATTTGCCTGAACCACCCCTAAATTTTATCAACGTGAAAATGGACTTCTTCTTATTCACCAGTTACACCCCCCATAATTCAACCCCCACAACAATTGGAAAGAGTTTCAAAACTACAATTCTGTACCAAACTGACCTTCACCTATTCCTGGGGCCATACCTCTGTACACCACCTACCACCAAAATATGCCCCAAAACAGTCATCCCAGCCGCATCCGTAAAAAGGTCTAGAAACCGATTTCACTGGTCCATCCAACCTCAAGACCTGCCCATTGAACTCATCCAAAATCCACCTCCATACCATCCTGAGATCCTCCCTCACCTTCTTATTCAGCTGAATAAAGTGAAGAGGTGCTGTCACTTCAGCTGTAGCCGCAGCCAAACGTCTACAGAAGATTCTCCCCATCTGCATTACCTGGCAAGCAAAGTTCAACTTTCCTAACAGCGATTGAACTTTCCACAACCTTATTTTACCTCACCTCATCTGGCCCAAGCTCACCTCCTTTGCTAACTTCTCTGCCACAGCAGGATGTCTCAATACAGATTTTAAATTCCTCGGTATCCCTGCTGAATGCACCACCCCACATGGTATTTGAAATCCTACCTCAAACCCTCCCCCGGACTCACCACCTCCACCCCCCCTGCTTAAAATAACGCAAGAGTCTGTGGGCTCCACCACACCCTGAACACTCATGACTAAATCTACACCCACCACCAAATTTGCATTAATTAAAAAGCCAGTAGACCCCCCTTTACTTACAGTTTGCCCTGAAAAAACAGTGTGCTCACCAGTCTCACCAACGCCATCAAACGCATCCACAAGCCAATATCCTTGTGGTCCCAGCGCAGCGTCAGTCTCATCATATCTTAACCAAGCTTTTCCGCCATACAACCTGTACACCTCCCTAATTGTGTCCTGATAGCAAAAAAGAGGAGCACACTGCTCCAACTGTTTTTCCCCTATCCCACATGGCAAAATCCCAAAAGCCTGCAGCCAATTGAAAAAAGTGTGTGGAATCAACCTATATTGCCGCAATTCACTCTCCTCCCACCCTGGAAGGAGCAGGGGCCCTCGCCACTGCCACCAACCAGCCAGGTCCTGGGGCCTCCTAGGCTGCACCCACGGATGGGATGGCTTCAGGTGAGGCCTCCATATCGGAAGCCTCTCGTCATGCAAAATGGGTGCTGCGCCCCATCTCAGCCACAACACCCACAACGGTAGCACTCCTCCACCGAAGCCCTGCAAAACGCAAGCCCCCCGGCTTCAGATGTGGCCTGCACTTTCAGGCCTCACTACAAGGTGAACGGAGGCTGTGATCCCTGGCAGCCGCAGCCCACTGTAATTAGCTCCACCTAAGTGGGGGATTCCTTCCTAATCTAGCACTGGGCACTAGCGGACCCAGCGGGCAGACTAGCAGGGTCTCTGCTGGGGCTCCCATCCTGGTGCTAAGCCCTTTGAAAGTGCTCCGGTCTCAGGTGCACTGCTGGCCTACGTTTCTGAGGCCACAGCCCCTCCTGTCATAGAGCAATCAATAAAGTGAGATGGTCTATGGCTTGTCCTTCCTTGATCTATTTGCATTGGTTACACACATTACATCTGAATGGACTTTTTGTATTCATTTTAGAGAGTGGTGGACTGGATTGATCTTGAAGATGGCTAGAAAATTGGAGGTCCTTTGGGGACCAAGACGTCCTGTATGTGATCATGGATTTTTTTACTTTTGGGTCTGCTTGAAGAATATGACAATTGTCAGATAATATCTTGTAAATCTGGTTGTGGTCTTTATTATATCTGGTAATCAACCTGGTTTTTGGAGGTGTTGTGTGAGAATGTGTGTCAAATTTGAAGAACGCACCCCCCTGCATTCCAATTCTGTCTGTATTTTCATGCAAAAAGCGTACATTATTTTGCATGGAAATTTATTTTACATTGTTGGCTTAATAATTTTTAGGCATAACTCACCAAAATATGTCCAAAATGTAATAAATTTATTAATAAACTAAATTTAAAAAATCTGTTAAAACAAGGGTGCATACTAATATTGAAACCTGTAAAATAACTGTACGTAATGCATTTATTATGTTGCATATATATAATATAATGATTTCTTTGTATTGGACTCAATACAGTTATTTTGTATTGAACCAAATACAAAAATATTTAAATTTCCTGCCACATCTCACGCGCGAACCGACGCATGCACCGAGGGGGAACGTCAGTGCAGTTGCTGGGAGAAGATCGGAGAAGGAGGACGCTGCCCGAGACTTGGACGCAGGAGGAGGCCAAAGGAACAAGGAAGGTGGGTTTTTTATTGTTTTTAGAGACCCCGAGTATGACTCAAGATTACCGCTAGGGGGGTTGAATCTTGCCCATGCTGTATTAGGGCTCTCTGATAGGATTTGTTTAAATGTTTTTTAGCGTAGCCTCTTACTGCTAATCTTACTCTGAGGTCATTAGCTTCTTTTTTTTAAATCTTTATCAGAAGTACAGTTTCTACCTAGTCTCAAAAATTGGCTATAGGGTATGCTCCTAATAAGTGATTTGGGTTGTGGACTGTTGCCATGTAATATCATTTCCAGCTGTATTTTTGTGAAATAACATGGTAGAGATTTTGTTTTCTTTGTAAAGTTTAACATACAAATCCAAAAATGGTAATATTGATGCACTGTGTTCCATAGTGAATTTAGATTATGTGTTGGTTTGGAGTTTATTAAAGAATTCTGAAAGTAATTTGGTGGTTCGTTACCAGATAAGGAGTAACGGAATTAATATAACTTTTCCATTAAACTATATATTTGCTGAAGATTTGTATTTGGGGTCTTTGGAGATGTTATTGTCCCAGTTGCCTAATTATATATTGGCATAGGTTGGCGCACATTTTGTGCCCATCGCAACCCCAGTGCTGTGATAAACTTATTTTGGTGAGGAGATGTGGGGTATTCCAAATCTTAACATTCTGCTATAGTTTGTTTCTCTTTTGTGTGTGGTATGCTACTATATAAAGCTTCTAAAACTATTGCTACTAAGATCAAGTTGGGGGGGACTGATAGCCCATGAGTTAGTATGAATAGCTCTATGGTATCCTTTAAATATGATTGAAGCTTGGGGACAATCAGGTGTAAATCTATTAGTTCACTAGCACTAGAGGTAAGGGAACCTATCCCTGAAATAATTGGTCAGCCTGTAGGTTGTATGGGGCTTTAATGTACCTTAATGTGTAGAATATAGGGGTGACAGGGAATTTATTAGTGAAATGTTCTCTTGTTTTGTTGTCACTAATGTTTGTAGAGAAAGCTTGTTCTATCAAAAGATTTTAGTCCTCTTTTCTATAGTTTTACTATCTAAAATTACGATGCTCTATCCCTGATGGGGTCTGATGGTTTGATAATTATGTCCTTTCTGGTTTTGAGATCCAATAGTGTGTAGCCCTGTTATGGGGGGGTAATGTAAATGACTCCCACAAAACAGGCTATGGCGCTAACCTGTAGACAACAGAGAGGATCCTGAGCCTTCGCTATGTGGAAGAGTGCGGATGCTAATAAAGTTGGCAGTGCCTCCACCCAGGACAGGGTCTCTGTTAGCAGAGGGGCTCCCTTCCTGGGACATTAACCAGAAATAATAACAGCAATATAAAACAACATCTGAGGAACCACTACACCCAGCATGCAACATTGACCATTGCAGCTAAATGACCACACAGGTTAGAGTATTTGTAAGCTTTATATCTCAAAACAGTAACAACAATATATGCCATCAATAAACAGCAATTATTACACATAACAAGTAAATAGCAGAGTCCTGAGGAGAATTGTGCACAGATATACCCGGGTATATATACAGTCTATTACCACAAATACCTCCAGTACTAATCCGTGTCAGGATGAGTTGCAGAGGCCTCTGGAGTTGATTGTAGTAAAGATGTCCTGATAAGGTGATCCTCAAAACAGTAAGAAAATCCTCCAACCGACAATTGTGCTGTGTGTGTTGTGATCCTGTATTGCAGGGATGCAGGCAATGTCTCTGGAGTTCAGGAACAATCTATCTGCGCTACCACTTATACCCTAGCAATCACACTAATCTGCCGATGCAACCGGACCTCTGCTACCTATGGGCCATCGGATGCCTAACCTATGCTAGATGTAACTAGATAGAGGGTGCAGATCAGGAAAGATAACTGAAAAGGGCAGCACACATATATATTTGTGTATATAGCTCATACACTGACTGTAGGGATATCCCAAAGTGATCTCTGATAAGATCTCACATATACCCCATTAATACAGAGGGTAATAATCTCTCCTGCATTTCTCTATATCCTGATGGGGTTTCCCCAAGCCACTATCAGGGGCAGGAAAACTTCAACAACTTTATTTGCTATTTACAAAATTACAACTTAGCAAGCAGATAGAAAAAGGCAGACCCCTACAAGTGCTTTTTTTGAGTGCAGCCTAAACGACCATATCTTTTAGAGATGTTGGGAAGTTTCTTTCTAGAATTAGGTTGGTAGTAACGTAAAGGTCTGTATGTAGGGATTGGTGGATAAAGGTGGAAAAAGATTGATCTCCTATGTAATGTGTGAGTATGAGGTTGGGAGGATGCTAGTGATGTTGTTTCTAAGGTGTATGTGGATTGAGTTGGGGGCTCATTCTCAGGAGGGAGTATAAGTCTTTAAGGATTCTTATGTCCCCGGTAGTGAAACCTTTATAAGTTTGGGGGTTTGTATACATTTGGGGCTGGGGTGAGGATTTATCAAATAATGTTTGTAGAGTGAGGTTCCTGGTGAACATGTTTATGTCCTTAATTATTTCAAATTATTCAGACTGCTAGATGGACAAAATGAGAGTCTCAGCTTTAGTACTTGGGTTTCTATGTCTGTAAGTTGGTATGAAGACAGATTGATGATTTCCATATACGCTAGTTTCTGTTCATTCTTATAAGATTCGGGTTCAGGCAGTTCCTCCGTTGTGTGGAGCATGAGGCCTAGGAATGCCGATAATCTCGCCTATTCCTGGCAGGATCTCTCACATAGTCAGTTCTCTGGCTGCAGAATTCATCACTATCATATCGGTGTGTCTCACACAGACTACTGACTGCTCTCCCTCGGGTCCCCACGCACAGGATAAGAACTCATATATTGTTCCACCTGTCAGATGTGCAGAGAGTGCCATGGGGTGCAGCAGTACAATTGCGGTATTTGGGCCAGTAGCAGAAAGTATGATGGTGTACAACGGAAAGTGGTGTACAGGGGCACTCATAGTTTATACTGGGAAGAAGCAATCCCATTGGCACCAAACCTGATTTGATCAGTTAACTGCTCCAAATAACTTTCACTTTTTTTGCTTAGTATAGACCATAAAAAGCATATGAGGGTTATTTTTTTAAGAACTGTTTTGTGTATTTGTGACCTGACATCCGTGGAAATTGTAGCACCAGGAATCATGCTCTCATCTGAAGTCATTTCTTGTAAGTGCAGCTTTATCTTGTTTATAATATTTAGAATATTTACCTGAGCTATTAAGTTCTCTTCCTTTTAGGCTAATGGTGTCTAAATTGGGTAGGGTCAGATTTAAACTGCAGCTAGGTGATGAGAGATAGGTGATGTCCCTTCCGCAATAAAATATGACTTACCTATCTGATCACAAATCAGGACTGAATGAAATGCCCAGAATAATATCATTCTGATGCTGCCAATCAAGATCTGACAATTGGAAGAGAAGGAAGTCCAATGGGACTGACCATCCAATCCCTTTGTGATTACAAATCTTGCCAGTTCATTCTTTCTTCTTAATGATATTACAAAGAGTTGGATTCTTGTTTTTCAGTCTCATAATAACTTCCTTGACCTTTATTGGCACAGATTTTTTCATCATGTTGAACAATGGCAACTACAGACTTTTTTCCCCCTGGGAACATTATTAAAAATTAGGAGGTGGATTTCTTCATGTGCCATTGTATGGGTACTTATCCAGTGACTGTACATATATTTTGTTTTTATGGAAAAAATACATTTTTTGTGTTTTTTACCATTGTTTATGTTATTTGATGCCTTAAAAGTAACACTTTTCTTGGATGTTCCCATTCTCCATAATTATAAGCATGTGGCATTTTGTTTCATGTGATTGTTGAGGTACTCTTAGAGTTCCTTCATTCTTTATAAGGTAATTTACCACCCTACAGTGCCACCTCCAAACTGAACCTGTTATTTTGCCAAACATTGTTATACTACAGGATCATTTTCCATTTTGCATTTCACAATCCTACGCTTCCTCAGTCATTCAGATCCATTAGCTATTTAAAGTTGATGCCGAGTGATTAGTGTAAGCGGATTGTGCTGCTTTTTCTGTAGGATTTTTTCCTGAATAGTAACAGCAACCCCATCCAGTGACTGTTAAATCCACAGAAATTTGTTTCAAAATACTCTGAACACAAAAGAAAAATAAAATGTAATAGTTATCTATGCACCAACATATTACGTAGTGCTGTACATTAAATAAGGGCTGTAAATATTAGACAGAGGAGAGGCCCTGCCCAAAAGAGCTCACAATCCAAGAAGTGGGGGAAGTAACACACAATAAGAGGGGGATATGGAATGGTGGGGGAGTAGTGAGGGTTTAAGAGACAGAAGAAGACAGGTAGGTAAGTTTGAAGCAATGGGTTTTAAAAGTCATTTAAATGGTAAGAAAGTAGGAGCTAGCCGAAAAGGATGAGGAAGACCATTCCAGAGAGTCGGGTCAGCCCAGGAAAATTCTTGGAGCTGTACATGTGAGGAGGTCGTGAATGAGGAAGTCATTAGTAGGTCATTGGAGGAGAGAAGAGAGCAGCTAGAGGGGTAATATTCCATTCTATTTTAAGTCATAAAGGTAAATTGGACAAGACCTGTGGAGAAATTTAAATCCAAATAACAGGAGCTTGAATTTGAAACGTAATTGTTATGGCACAGTGATCAAGGTATTGCAAAACCACAGTAAAAGGAAATTGTGAAGATTGTGATGTTGCCATTTTTTCCTTCCTTGCAGAAAAGTAAAATGTTCATTTTCCAATCATTCTAGAAGCAATTGGCCAGATGTTGTAAACACTTCAACTGACATTGGTACAAACTTCCTGACGTCAAATCCCCTAAAATTGGTGCTAAACTAAGAAAGGCTGTAGACTTTAAATTTATAGACATTGGAACAAGATATTTACTGCAGATTCCAGGAAAAAGGAAATTCCCAAAAAAGAAGGATACCTGCAGTAGATCACAGCGCTCAAAGAGCCATGTTGCTTTTAACGGTCCTAATTTGAAAACGGCTGCTGCTTCTGCCAGAAGGTTAGTTAAAGTTGAATAGGCTTTGTGGAATTCCCCTATATCCACATAGAGTCTAGATTCTACGTAGAATCACCATTATACTTTCTGATAAACCACTCATGTGGGAAAAAAGAGAATCAAAAACCATGAACATTGTCATTTTCTATCAACTATTCCAGGTTTGGCATAGTGTCCAGCTGTAGCTCTTGGTGGGCTCCAATTGAATTTACATCTCAGTCAGATCTTAACAACTTCACTGGTCAACTGATGATAAGACATCGCTTAATAGAATTTCTATGTTTAGTTGATGTATTGATACTTTTATGGCAATGGAGCTGACAACTTGATTTCACTTAAGCTGAAGATAGGATCATACTTTATCCAGCCTTCATCACCGTTAAACCTGAAAAAATATGAGAACGGAGGAATGGATACATTATTATCTCTGTTTTGAGCCTTGTGCTGCCCATTTCTATTGCAGGCTCCATGGCAGTTTTTGCCAGTAATGTAATTCAAGTAGCTCAGTCCTGGCAGGTGGGAGTCTGTCTTTGCCACCTCTAGTTCCATCAGAAGGTCACTTAGTTCTTTGGGCCAGGGTGATTTTTATTTTATTTCTTTAGAAAGGTTTACAGTTTTTTAAATATGGCACTTTGTTGGTTTCAGTGCTTCCATAGATTTTTTCTGTTTTTTTTTTTGTGTGGTAAGACCAATCTTTGGGTGGGCCACACACACCGCTCTCATTCTCTTGGCACAATCTGGTCAGCACTTATGTGATTGTAAAAAAAAAAAACAGTTCAAAACATTATACAAATATTTAAAAAGAGTATAAAAAATAAATAAAAGGATCTGCACTATGCTATCATAAAAGTGCCTAGTAATTGTAAAAAAGTTATAAAAAAGGAACAACCTAAACATAACACTGAATAATATAGCAGCAGAACACATGTGGGTATGATTATCAGTGCGAAAAATTATTTTCAGGCCATTATTTATGATTAACTCTATATTGAAAAGCTGTAAACAAGAAAACCAACCAAAATGCTGCATTTGCCACAATTTGTCATCTTTGGTAATGGATACATTTTACAGTTTTTCTCAGGCATGTCCAATAAAGGTGAAGACCAAGAAGAAATTGGTCGCCTTTCTTGCATGTTGCATTGGCTTCTTTGGTGCTTCGCAGCTAGGAATGAGACATGAAATAAACTTGGTGATGACAAAATAACATTTAGAAGGCAGTTGTTTTTGGTACATGCCATTATTAAAAGTTTTTTTGCAAGACTCGTAGATTTAACCACCCTGGTAACCAAGATCTGTATATATGTAACACTGACAAGACCACTGCTTTTTTTGCTGCAAAGCTGTGATAGATAATATTCACAGTGACAAAGAGCACAACAATATATTCCAGAGACTTTTAAAGCCAAGATTACACTGGGAATTGGATAAAACTTTGGCTTTCACCAATGTTTCAGATCATTGCACCACAAAATACATAAAGATGTAAATGAAAAAAATTACACTTGAGCTAAAGAACATCCTCGGCCCAGAATTATAGCAATCATATTTAGGTGAGCTTTGGTGACCACTGGCACACATCTGGTGAATGATGGTACTTTGGGCATTGCTGTCTGATTTTATGGTGGTGTTGTTTTTGTATTTCCTGGGTAGGCTGGGTTCTGGTCATCCCTATTCAAATTAATTTCTTTGTCCCCTGGGTAGGGTTGGTTCTGGCCAGCTCTATTCAAATCACTGTCTTTGTCTTCTGGGTGGGCTTGGCCCTGACCCCCTGTATTCCATAGGCTGTCTGTGTCTCCTGGTTTGACTTTGTCTCCTGCGTGGGTCTGGCTCTGACCCCCTGTATTTGAATGGCTGTCTTTGTCTCCTGGGTGGATCTGGCTCTGACCCCCTGTATTTGAATGGCTATCTTTGTCTCCTAGGTGCGTCTGGCTCTGTCCCCCTGTATTTGAATGGCTATCTTTGTCTCCTAGGTGCGTCTGGCTCTGTCCCCCTGTATTTGAATGGCTATCTTTGTCTCCTCGGTGGGTTTGGCTCTGCCCCCCTGTATTTGAATTGCTGTCTTTGTCTCCTCGGCGGGTCTGGCTATCTCCCCCTGTATTTGAGTGGCTGTCTTTGTCTCCTGTGTGGCTTGGTTTCCGACCAGGTTTTGATGTACTTCTTCTGGCTTCCATTAACATGGCAAGTAATAAGACAAGAAGAAGACAGGTCCAAAATGTTTTTGCCATCTAAAAGAAATATGTAAAACATTAGAGTATATTTTTGGCAATACATTGGATCTTTTAATGCAAGCCATATACTGCTCAACATTAAAAGGTTCTATACCCATGCTTTTAAATATATCTTTATTGACTGTCTTGCAACCATATGAAGTTACATCATGTTCAGAAATTATTTGGTAGCACTTTTACCTGATTCAAGGTTGTGAGTATTTGTGCTGCAGATTTAGGCGTCTTTATTAGGCATTCAGGCCAGAAGTATCTTGGAATAAATTGGTGAACCAAACACTCCACTTAGAAGGTAGGGACTATAAATATCTCTATGTATTTATATATCTAAGTGCTGTTTATTAATACCTTTTAGTGTAAACATATCTTGAGGTCTCCCGTGAAAACGTGAAGAAATTTGTTTCGGTCTGCCTCTTAACATCACATACAAGGGTTGAGGATATTATGATAATAGAAGATATCATGTGAAGAGATGAATTTATTTCAGAGAGCCCTAATATATAAAACTGTACTATTTTAAAAGAATAGATTTTATTATTTCAGTGGGGTCATGGGGTCTTTAACCGTTTTTTGGAAATTAGTACTGTATGTAATAATTCCCCGGAGTAAAAGGGCAGATATCTGAAGGTCGTCGTGTTATAGGTGGCTTCCAGATTCCAAGAAAAACCCCATGGACCCTGGCAACCATTAGGAGCACAAGTTGTGAGGAAATGTAGGGGCTGGGAATGGTTAGGAAAGAAGATGGATACAACATTGTTTCTCCTCTTTTTCTGGCCAGCCAGATCCCATGCTTAGAAAAAGGTCTGGTTTTCATGTTAGAGAGGACTCCATGCCATTTTTTTAATAAGTAAAGAAAAGAGACCTAAAACGTTAGGGTATGTTTAAATGAATTATTGTGTTTAACTTGTTACGATATTTCTTTTTAATACAATACGTTTTTTTCAATATTTGTGAAGAAATGTTTCCAATGAACAAAACTGTATTATTAATGGAAAAATTCAGATTCTAACAAGTAAAAAAGTATTTAATAGTACAGGAAAGGATTTTTTATTTAAGAGTGGATGTTGGGTGAATTTGCAGTATGAAAAGGTCAATCTGGTCAATCTGTGCTTAAAAATTGGTGAATTAGGGGTTGGAAGATGGAAAAAATGGGCAAATGTTGACAAAGTTGGCCAGCAACCAATTTTTTAAATATGTCCTCTTTACTTTATGTGGAGATCAAATTATTTATTATTTATTAATATGATTGCATTATTGAAACACCTTAACCATGTTTACATTTTCAGGTCCCAATATTTGTTTTTCTTTCTGAATACTGATTTTTTTATTGCTTTATTTTGTTGGCAATTAAACAGTTAAAGCAGAATTTACCACCAGAAATGATAAACTGCAACAGGGCAGGTCCTTTGTTTGTAGAAGGAACAGATGCTGTCCCTTCCAAAATGAAATACCCTTATTTTCTTGATTGCAAATTTTTAGATACACTCACCCGTCCCCATTTCCAATCAGGGTGCTACCATTTTCTTTCTTCTCCTCTTCCTGGTTTTGATCTTCATCCACTCTCGGCAGCCCTAGGGACTCCTGACCCCTAGCACTCCTCCTGACCCCTAGCACTCCTCCTGACATGGTCATGTAATCTTGCTGGATTGTGTGTCCCTTCTCCAATAAAGGATCTGCCTGATCACATTTTTTAAAGTGAAGGTTTAATTATGTTTTTTTTTTACTTGATGCACGACCTTGCTGGTAATGCTTGCCAATGCTTGTTGTTCAGATTTCTCCCACAATGAAAAGTATACTTTTTCTGTGTACCTAGACTGGATTATGTGGGGTCTTATTGTCAATGTAGAGCTCTTCCAACATTTTGTTTAACAGAATTCTCCTGCAAAAGACAAATCATTCCCCTTTCACCGTGTTCTTGGACTGGGTGAATGGGGCCTGGATGTCACTGTTGGACCCTGACAATGCTTCTTCAACAGAATTCAAGTGAAAAAAAAATTATATCTATTGCATTTAATATGAATATTGTTAGATATGGATCCTACAAGTACAAGCAAATGGAATAACAAGTCTTTTAACACTTAGAATTTAGTTTGTTGTCTGCATAACGTGGGGCCCTGACTTAAAGGAGTCTCTGCCAATGCTTTTTCTTCAAATTTCTCCTCTTGGAAACAGCTGAATTCTATTCTTTCTACAGCATGATGTGTTGCCTGTTGACACCTATTAGACAAGCAACCTGCAAAAATGCAGCCATTCTCTTGTGCTCATGTACTGGATCATGTGGACCCTTGTTTTCATTTTTTTATCTAGTGAATAATGAAGAACCCTAACCTAAAAGAGATCCTACACTTTTTTTTATAATTTTCTTTTTCTTAAAAAAAATAATTTCTGTTCTTAAAACTTTGCTTTATTCTAGATGATGGGTCTTGTTCTAAATATCAGGTCCTGCCAATGTATTTTGTATACAAAAAGTTCCTGCCAAAATATTGATCTCTTGTCTTCTTCAGTGCCTTTCTGCCAAAAATATGGTCCTGACAACACATTTTCCTCCAAAAATCTCCTTTACGCATACCAATTGTATAATGTAATGAAAATGTAAGGTCTTGTAGATATAGGAATATAGGGTCCTGACTATGCCTTCATTTCTTCAAAATTCTCTAAAAACTGCTTCTACTGGATGAAACCTAGCCTTGATTGAATTTGTGGCTTTGCAGACTCATACCTTCTAGCCTAGCTCGAATATAAGAAAAAAAATACCCCCGTTCCCTATAGTGCCCCAGCTGTTTGGTGTCATTTAGCTTCCAGTTTGTTTCAGCTTTGCAGTTCCCCTTCATTGCGTCTTAGGTTTCCAGTTTTGTACCCCAACATTTTCTGTGGCATCATGTAGTGTCCTACCCCACTTTGTAGCATTCTAATTCTGTCAAAAGCAGGAAACCACACCACTAACTACGATTGAGGGAATTGACTTGACTGCTGACATATTGTAGGGGAGCTAACCTGAGACCGATAGAAACTGGGTGCCATATGTGACTGCTACAGACATGCTTCATTGCCCCACACCAGGCATTTATCATTGACAATAATGGGTGTATATTCAATCACATGCAGTTACTACAAAACCAAGCAACTTCTAATGATGTGCAGATTACCAATGATAAGCAAATATTATCAACATGCAGATATCAGTGACATGCAGATAATACAAGGTAAGTATTACCAATGACATACAAGTAATACCAGCAACGGGCAGATATCACCAACAACGGGCAAATATCTAAAACATGTAGATATTAATACCAACATTCAGATATCAATGATAGGCATTGATATAAACAACAGACAGATTCTACTAATAGCCAGATACTCCAGTGATAGGTACATACAGATATCATAGGGACAGACTAATTCTAACGATCAGAACGCAGGGACAGCTGAATTCTACTGAAAAACACATAAGTTACAGGAAAATATGTGACAGCCTGAAGGTGGAAGGTAGGTAGGTGACAGGTAGACCAGTGACAGGCAGTATGTGGTAGGTAGATATGCAACAAAGTATGTGACATGCAGTAAGTGGCATATTATTGGTAGAGTATAAGGGAAAGTATAAAGTGCAGAAAGGGATAGACAGATAAAATGTAGGTGATGTGACCGGCGCATAGATGGCAGATAGAAATGTGAATGGTAGATAAGTGGTAGGCAGTGAAATGGGAGGCATATAAGTGACCGACAGTAGGGGCAGACGGCCTATTGTTGGGGGTAGTCAGGATAGCGGGCTCACAGGGAAGAAAGGGTCAGCCAAGAAGAGAAGGCAGTCAGGATGGAAAGTAGTGGCCATGATGGAAGAGCCAGGTAAAGCAGAACTATCATAACATTTTGAACAATATAAAAAAGGGTGTAAAGCCTAATGATATAATAATCAAGTGTATTTTTAAAAAATGTTTTTAATACATTTTTTTAAATTTTTTTCTTGCAGCTGTAAAGACTGAATTGGAAATCCAGAGACTACTGGGATACATATGTCACATATGTCACATATCCCAGGATCTCAAGCATTCGCAGAGGGGGCAGTTAGGATGGGGAGAGTGAGCTAGAATGGGGAAGTTTGACTGGACAAGGAAGGGTCAGTCTGGATGTAAGTTGTTTTTAGGTTCAAGAAATGTCACCTATGATGGTAGGGGTAATTAGAATATAAAGTACAGATAGAATTAAAGGAATAGGACACAGACATAGAGAGCCTGATTTATTAAAGTGATCCAAGGCTGGAGAAGTCACATTTTCACTAGTGAACCTAGGTGATCCAGCAAACCTGGAATGGATCTGATCCAGGATTGAAAACATTTGAAAACAAATAGCAAATGACTTAAAAAATCAATTCCAGCTTTGCTGTATCATCAAGGTTCACTGGTGAAAATGTATCTTCTCTAGTCTTGGAGAGCTTAAATCTTCTCTAAATCTGGCCAAGAGAGTCAACAAGAATGGTGTAGTCAGACACAATATACAGAATTTTTTTTTTTGCTTACTATTTGCAGAGCCGGTGCTCTGCCAGTGCTGCTTTCACTGCAGCATCCCAGAATCCCACTGTTCGCTCACTCCTGCACAATGAATGTGTAACTACATATAGGTAGGCACTGTGAAGTACAAAGAAGTTGGTGGAGAAAAGTTGAAGAGACCACTGTTTCTGCCTATACATGTTTTCTGCTGCCAGTCCTGTGTGACAGCAAACATATTTCCCACCCACCAAAAATGTCCTGCGAGTGTATGGAGGTAGAAAATACTGCTGCTGCATTTCTCCTTCTCTCTACCAATTTTACTGGTGCCCGCTTTAGCTAATATTACTCATCAATTTTTTATTCTGCCTTTGTATGATAAAAATAAAAGATAAAAGTCAGCCATGCATCATTTATACCTATTATGCATAACTTCATCACACATCCATCACAAAAACCTGCTGCCGTCCAGTTTTATATTTCTGTAATTTATCTATATAGCCACTTTCTTGGCTCTAGTAAATTTGGGTTTAGACTTGTTTGCAAAAACTGTCCTGCAACCGGCAAATTTTACACTGCTGTATTATCTTTAGTAAAACACCTTTCTGTACTCTCTCTAATATATTTCAGACAGTTATCAATCAATAAAATAGTTCAGCAGCTGGACAATTTTACACTGCTATATGTTTTGAAGTATCCTACATCTTGTAGTAAAACCCCAACCTGCCTTTTTTTGTTTCCTATAAATTTGGGCCTAGTCTTGCTATTTATTATGGTCCTGCAGCTGATAAATTTTACACTCCTGTGTCATTTGTGGACTACATTGTTTAGGTGTAAAAAACCTATCTGTACCCCTTTTTATCTAATAATTTCAGTAAATTTTTTCTCATTAAATCGGTCCTGCTGCTCGCCAATGTTACACTGTTGTATCATCTTTAGTCATTTCATTCATCAGGCCTGATATATCAAAGTTCTCTCAAGACTGGAGCAGATAGACTATCATGGATGAGCCTGGGTTATCCAGCAAACCTGGAATGGTTCTAGGATTTTAAACATTTGCCAAATATTAATAAATAATTTTAAGAAATCCATTCTAGATTTACAAGCTCACAAGTTTTTTTATCTCCAGTCCTGGAGAGCTTTAATAAATCAGGCCCTTTTTCAAACCTTACATGTAGCAGTGCCAGAGCCAGTGTTCTCACATGGATATGGTAGAGTGCTATGACAATCAGATTGGAGCTTAAACCAGTTGGAGCCTACAAATCCTTTTCTTTATGGTAAGTCCATCAAGTTCAACCAAAAGGGAAATAAACATATCCCAGATATAAAACCCTATAAGACATAATTGGTCCAGAGGAAGGCAAAAAAAAAAACCCTGGTACAATTTGCTTTAACATGGGAAAAAGATTCTTCCTGATTCCATGAGACAATCAGATAGATGTTCCCTGGATCAGCAGTCACTGGGCTTATTTTCTGTGCTCCTAGAAAAATATACAGCTTTTTCTTAAAGCAATCTATATTAGTTGCTGAAACTACTCCCTGAGGGAGCCGATTCCACATTTTCACAGACCTTACAGTGAACAATCCCTTCCTTATCTGGAGAATAAACTTTCTTTCCTCCAGATGCAAAGAGCGCCCCCTTGTGCTTTGTAATGATCTCAAAGTGAATAATGGAGAAGAGAGTTCTTTATATGGACCATTTATTTATTTATACAGGGTGATCATATCCCCCCTTATAAGTCTCTTCTCAAGGGAGAATAGATTCAGTTCAGCTAATCTCTCCTTATAGCGGAGCTCCTCAATTCCTTTTATTAATTTAATTGCCCTTCCCTGCACTCTCCCCAATCCCACAATGTCCTTTTTGTGAACTGGTGCCCAAAACTGGACCGCATATTCCAGATGTGGTCTGACCAATGCTTTGTACAGGGGCAGGATTATGTCTCCATCTCTGCAGTCTATTCCTCTTTTAATACAAGAAAGAACTTTACTAGCTTTAGATATTGCAGCTTGGCATTGCATGCTGTTATTCAGTCTATGATCTACCAGAACCCCCAGATCCTTTTCCATTTCTGACTCCCCCAAATGTATTCCCCCTAGATAATATGAAGCATGCATGTTGTTAGCACCCAAGCGCATAACTTTACATTTATCTATATTAAATGTCATTTGCCACTTGGCTGCCCAATCAAACAGTACATCCAGGTCTTGTAGAATATAAACATGCCGTATGGACTTAGTTCCATTACACAGTTTGGTGTCATCTGCAAACACAGAAATGGTACTTTTAATCCCAAACTCTATATCATTTATAAAGATGTTAAACAGTAAATGTCCCAACACTGAACCCTGGGGTACACAACTAATAACCTTAGTCCATTCAGAGTATGAATCATTAATTACAACTCTCTGGATGCGATCTTTAAGCCAGTTCTCTATACATTTACAGATTGACTTTTCTAAACCTATTGACCCTAACTTGCATATTAACCGTCTGTGGGGTACAGTGTCAAATGCTTTAGTGAGGTCCAAGTATACTATATCAACTGCTATTCCACTGTCTACCTGTTTGTTTACTTCTGTATAAAAAAGGAGTAAATTTGTTTGACAACTTCGGTCCTTCTTGAAGCCATGCTGACGATCACTTATAATAATATTTTATAGCAGAAACTCCTCCATGTGTATCAAACTCTCTAGGACCTTTCCAACTATAGACGTTAAACTAACCAGCCTGTAGTTACCTGGTATTGACTTTTCTCCCTTTTTGAAGATAGGAACCACATTGGCCTTGTGCCATGGCTAAATAATGGCTTTGCAATAACTGACTTCAGCTCTTTGAGGACACGTGGATGTAATCCATCAGGACCTGGTGCTTTGTCAACCTTAATTTTTCCCAGCTGTTTCTCAATCATATACATTTTGAGCCATTGTGACTCATTTAAGGCAGCGACACTGCTCTTATGAGTTTATACTTGAGCTCTGCCATTTTCCTTTGTGTACACAGAGCTAAAAAAAAGTGTTTAGTAAATCTGCCTTTTCTTTGCATTCATGCATTTTGTTTTAGAAACAGCAATTATAAAGAAAGGGCTGCATTGAAATAGGACGTATTGCATTCACAATACCACTGCAACGTAAAAAATTGCAAAGTAAAGCAGGTCAAACATAACCTCTGACATAGCATGATCACTGCTCAATAAAAGTAAATGGGAGTTCAATCATCTGTGTTCCAATGCATATAAACACATTTGCCCTTATGTAGGCCCAGTGGCTGAACTGAACTGTGGGTAGGGGAGGCCAAGTATGTACCATTTCTTTTAACAATTTCCAGATTGTATTGACATATATAGTGACACCAGACACAGCATATAGTGATACAAGGCAAGAAAATCAAAACATCCTTTATTACTACAGTAAAATAACAGTAACATGTGACCCGCCATACTAGCAGTGATCTTTACATCCATGTAAATACAACTGGCATCACCTATGTTATTCATTTAGTTGGGGTCTTGGGTACACAATCATCTTCACGTGTTTACACTTATAAAACAACGACACAGTTGGATGGTGTTTGAATGGTTGTAAATTAATTATTATGGCAAGTTGTCGAATAAATTAGTGCAAACAACAGTGATTGTGAAGCACAGCAGCTCAAAGCAACCAGAATTTACCAGTCTTTTGCAATCAGAAAAATGAACTGGTTGTTGATTGCTGCAATTTGCCCTTTAATCTGTAGTATAGTAAGTAAACATATGAGTAGCAATTAAATGCTTCATTGTATCATATTTGCTGGGTGTGTGGTCCTTTATCTAGTCTCTTGCTTGTTATCCCGCACGCACTCGCAAATGTACAGCTGCCATTTATCTTTATTTAAAAGCACATCTTCTGGATAAGTCCGTCAATGATCTTCTGAGTATGAAATTGAAAAGTATTTTTGTTGGTTCATTTTGCTATGAATTGAAAATCTGAAGTTGAAATAAAAGCTAAAAGGAAAACCAAAAATGATGCTGCATTTTCCACAGCCACCTGATGTTATGGATACATTCCAGTAGATGAAGACCAATGAGTAAATGGCTACATTGGAAGGCTGTGATGGTGCTTCCTGGTTAGGCATGCAACATAAAAGCTTAGTGGTAGAGATAGAACATGCATATTTAGAAGGCAGTTTCTGTGGTAGATCTAACCATCCTGGTAAAGTAGATCTGTAACCAGGCAAAACTGATGGAACCACTGTTTCTTTGTTGCACAGCTGTGATAGGTAATGATCTCACTGACAAAGGACACAGCATATATTTCAGGGCATCCCAAAGCTAAGATTATATGGGAAATCTGTAGAGATAATATTGGCTCAGGGAGTGGAGCAACATATCTGTATCGCTTGAACTTATATATACATAATGACTTTTGTCAATGTTTTAGATCATTGCACCACAAAGTAAACAAAGAGGGTAATGAAAAAAATTAGACTCGAGCTAAAGAGCAACTTCAGCCCAGAATTATAGCCAAAATATTCGGGTGAGCGCTGGTACTCAGCAATACACATCTGCCGGATGATGGTGGTCTTGACCTTGAGCTCTGTTTCATTTATCTCACTGGCGTTCTTTCCCTCGCTTGATTTGTATACATATTCTGTCACAGTGTTATTGAAGCAGTCAGTAACAAACCTATCTTGAGGAACATATGGATTTCCTTGGTACTGGGGTTTATAGACTTGGCTGGGCATCTGGTCACGGTAGGTGTTATAGTATCTAGATTCCATATCATTGTCAAAGCGGTATCTCATGTTGCCGATGGCATTTCCTAGGACAAAACCCCCAACGGCTGCGACTGCAGCTGCACCAATCAACTTCGTGTTTGACTTTTTCTTGTCGGGCTTCCATTGTTTGTTATAGTTGCTTCCTCCAGGGTTGTAATTGTAGCCACCACCTTGATTCCAGTTGGTTCCAGGATTGTTTGGATAGTTGGGATTCCAGCCACCTCCAGTTTGTCCTGGGTAGGCTGGGTTCTGGCCACCTCTGTTACCATGACTAGGATTCCAATTGCTACCTGTGTTTCCTGGTTGGCTTGGGTACCGACTGCTCCCACTATTACTACCCCATCCACCGCCTTTGGGTTTATTACCTTTCTTTGAGGCTTCTGTCAACACAAGAAAAAGTGAGACAAGGACAAAGCAGGTCCAAAATGTTTTTGCCATCTGAAAGAAAAATTTAAAATATTTGTGTTATATTTTTTGCAATACACACGGTCTCATTGACAGCCATATGCTGTTGAACATTTGTAAAATCTAGAATAATAGTTTAGGTATAAATATGAAGATAAATAGGAAACAAATATACTAAGCAACGGACACACTAGGAGAAAGCCACCTCTAAAACTCAAAACAGCTACCAGGGTATCTTCTTACCAATCCACAATTTTGACAACATAGACCACCTACCATAAAGTACACACCTGCAAAATCTACTACAGAAAAACTCCCTCAAATATTCATCCAGATTTATGATACAGGACTCATCTGCCTTTCTAGTATATAATGGACGAACAAGGAAAAGACCTATCTTTCCTTCTCTCCCCTCCAAACGCCATACCGTATCTTACAAATGTGTCAGTAGTAAATGGGTATCCAGCTACAGAAGCAGAACCCCTGATCATCGTCAAATACATGCTCGGGATATGGTACCTCCTCTGGACCCTATAAGTATCCTGGCCCTGCTCCCTTTGAACAACTTCTGCAACCAAATACTCATCATTACACGGAACTGTATGGACTACTCTTTATTTTTCTATCTCATAACAAGATTTCTTCTTACCCTTACCATAAAGTGCCAACCAGTTATACAGCACTGTACAATAAACAAAGGTTTCAAATGGCAAGCTTGCATAATAGACAATACAAACGATAACAAGGAAGGAAAAGAAGAGCCTGCTAAACGGAGCTTACAGTCTATAAACCTGAAAACATTATAAAAAAAACTCTGATAATTCATATGGTAAAGACATCCCTGCCTTCTAGTAAATATAATTCTCACTTGAACGAAGTCTTGTTTGAAGCTTACAACCAACATGTGACGCAGTTCTATCAGATATTCCAGGAGCTATTGATTTTTTTTTTTTTTTAATTCACATGTTTAACGATCAGTTTGCATGCAGCAAAGATATTCATGGTTTAAAGTGAATATGACATATGGTGGATATTTTAAGCTCCCCTTAAGCATGGACAGACCTATATTGACTTACTTGGATGTTTGGATTATGCAAGTGCTGGATGAAGTTAGTAGCAAATCTAATCCACATGGTTCAATGGTTGTGTGTAAATGTGTATAAATCAAACACGTGGATGATAATGGTCCCCAACAGCTCCATTCACCATCTCCAGCTGGAAATCTTGCCACTTCTAGCCAAATATTGTCTACTCCTACCGCAAAGCAACAATGAGCTCATCCCAACTTCCAAAGCACACGTAAACCCTTATACAGAAATGAGGACAGACACATTTGCTTGTTACATATTAAAATTGTTCTTTACACTTATTAGCACTATACAGAAACGGAGACATGCAGAACATTTTTTCCATTTCCTTGTGCAATGGAAGAGGTATATAGGTAACTGACTCACTCTACCACGCCCTTATTTTGAGAACCAAACAATAGAATTTGCAAATATCGATTGCAAACTAACAAGTGCTTTTTTTTACAACTACATTTTCTTAGCTTTTTAAAATCGAATGGAATATTTTTGGGACTGGGTGGAAGATACATTAGAAAAATGTGTTTTTTTCTAATAGGCCACCTTAATGAAAACACATTCACACATGCTACCATACATGCACGAACACACCACCAGTATTTAAATAGACCTTTAGGCATTTAGAATCATTTCAAGCTGAAATCTTGTGATTCAGTGAACAATGCTGCCAATAGAAGGCACAAAGCAAGGCATAAGGAACATGTAGGCACGAAAGTACGAAAGGTCAACTGTGTTTCCAAACATAAAGGGTTATTTATGCAGCGGTTGTACAGAAGTCAGACAAGAGAGATGATCTCTTGTCTGATGTTTATTTTTTTTTTCCAAGTCATTTTCATCACAAAATGTCAGGCTTACATCCATAAGTATTTTGGGTAATGTGTTTTACAATGGCCATTTGCCATTGGAAGCCTAACAGATGGACCATTTTTTATTGGTTGGGTTTATAGTACCTTTAACTGTCAAACTACTGCTTATACAGTTAGGTCCATAAATATTTGGACAGAGACAACTTTGTTCTAGTTTTGGTTCTGTACATTATCACAAATAATTTTAAATGAAACAACTAAGATGCAGTTGAACTGCAGACTTTCAGCTTTAATTCAGTGGCATGAACAAAACGATTGTATAAAAATGTGAGGAACTAAAGGCCTTTTTTTCATAATCACTTCATTTCAGGGGACAATTGACTCAAGGGCAATTTCATGGGCTGGTGTGGACATTTCCTTCATTATGTCATTATCATTTAGGCAGATAAAAGACGTGGGGGTGCTTGTATGTGGAAGATTTTGCTGTGAACAGAAAACATGCGGTCAGAGGAGCTCTCCATGCAGGTGAAACAAGCCATCCTTAAGCTGTAAAAACAGAAAACACCCATCTGAGAAACTGCTACAATATTGAAAGTGGCAAAATCTACAGTTTGGTACATCATGAGAAAGAAACAAAGCACTGGTGAACTCAGTATCACCAAAAGACCTGGACGTTCATGGAAGACAACAGTGGTGGATGATGGCAGAATCATTTCACGGTGAAGAGAAACCCCTTCACAACAGCCAACCAAGTGACCAACACTCTCCGGGAAGACGGCGTATCGATCTCCAAGTCTACCATAAAGAGAAGGCTGCATGAAAGTAAATACAGAGGGTGCACTGCAAGGTGCAAGCCACTCATAAGCCTCAAGATTAGAAAGCCTAGATTGGACTTTGCTCAAAAACATCTAAAAAAGCCAGCACAGTTCTGGAAAAAACATTCTTTGGACAGATGAAACCAAGATCAACCAGAATGATAGCAAGAAAAAAGTATGGAGAAGGCGTGGAACAGCTCATGATCCAAAGCATAGCTCATCATCTGTAAAACATGGCGGAGGCAGTGTGATGGCTTGGGCGTGCATGGCTGCCATGGCACTGGGACACTAGTGTTTATCGATGACGTGACACAGGACAGAAGCAGCCAAATGAATTCTGAGGTGTTCAGAGACATACTGTCTGCTCAATTCCAGCTAAATGCAGTCACATTGATTGGGAGGCGTTTCATAATACAGATGGACAATGATCCAAAACATACAGCCAAAGCAACCCAGGAGTTTATTAAACCAAAGAAGTGGAATATTCTGGAATGGCCAAGTCAGTCACCTGATCTGAACCCAATTGAGCATGCATTTCATTTGTTGAAGACTAAACTTCGGACAGAAAGGACCACAAACAAACAGCAACTGAAAGCCGCTGTAGTAAAGGCCTGGCAGAGAATTAAAAAGGAAACCAGCATGTGGTGATGTCCATGAGTTCAAGACTACAGGCTGTCATTGCCAGCAAAGGGTTTTCAACCAAGTATTAGAAATGAACATTTTATTTTCAGCTTTTTAATTTGTCCAATTACTTTTGAGCCCCTGAAATGAAGCGATTGTGTAAAACCAAAGGCTTTAGTTCCTAACATTTTTATGCAATCTTTTTGTTCAACCCACTGAATTAAAGCTGAAAGTCTGCAGTTCAACTGCATCTGAGTTGTTTCTGTCTAAATATTTATGGACCTAACCGTATGTTTTGTTTTATCTCCTGCATTGCACATATTTTATAGTTAGTAAGAGGACAAAGCAATAATATTCATACACCAGAAGCACGTTTTTAGAATGACACAGTCGTGTTTGTCGTCATGTGCGTCTGACTTGTTTCCAGGATTTTATGCAGCTTCTGGTTTGCAAACGGGCATGCTGCTGGTATTTGTTTGATCATGTGAAGAAGGTGTATGTGAGGAGCCATTAAACTGTCTGTGGGTGTGTGAGAAGGTGGCACAGAAATGTATTATTAACTTTGCTGACATCTGCTCCCAGCTGCTGATGTCACACTTCCTATTATATATTCCTCACCCTCCTGCTTAGCACTCCCTCCTCAACTGTTCCTAGCTGAATGTCCGCCATTTATCTATGCAATTCAACATTACACATACTCATGTGATTTCCATTTATATACAACATTCACCCTGTCCTCCCACAGTGCAATGCCATGTGCCTGTGTGACCATTCACTATATAGGCACAGGCAATTTGGCTTTCAATCAGTTTGACTTGCTGCTCAATTATAGTTGCTGGAAGCATTTATTTCCAACAGGAAGGAATAAATGTGAGGTGATGGGGTGACCAAGGAGAGGTGCCCCACTATGCCCTCTTCACCTGGAAAAAGGAGCCATTATTCCTGTCTATGAACTGGCAGGATGAATCACTAAATGTGATGGGGAAAGCTGTACTGATGCAAACTTTTCACACAAGGTGTAAATACATCTATACACAGCTTTACATTTGGTTTTTTGATTCCTTCAGCTGGAGAATTTGTTGGTGGGGGGCAGAAGGCAAGGAGATATAAGCAATGTAAAGGGGGGGGGGCAGTCGGATTAAATTCTGTTGCCTTCCCTACCTGCACAAAATATCACAATGTTTATCTTCAAGGCGTTTTAATTGTGATTTACACTTCTGAAAACTGTATTAAATTGTGTCAGATTTTTTTTTTTAATGCAACAATGCAACCTCCAAGGACCAATATGTTTGACTAGCAATCCAAATTACATGACTAATAACAAAACTGATTATATTTTTATCAGTTTTCAACCTGACCTGTCATTGACCTTTATTGACCGATCCAATCTCCACCAATCCGCACCAAGCAATTTCAGCAAGAGGCCAATATTGGTAGCTTCCATATTTCTAATATGAGAATGATGACAGCAATTGTTTGCAAAGAATCAGCCAGCTCAGATTTTCACTGTTAGAAGCAGCAAAACACAATCATTCTGCAGCACTACAATGCGGGGAAATGCAAATGAGCAAAAATGGATCCCCTATGAACATATAATACAAAAACTATATATTATACATATATACATATTTTCTTTAATTTGCGCTGCTATTGGAGGACCCACATGGTGTCCCTATCTTAATTTGTTGTTTTAGAGAGACAAGAAATGACATCACCACAGTTTAATAAGACCATTGTGGATTGGAGAGTAATTAGGTTGCAGCAGCCAGATTTCTATATCCAGATATCCTATGTAGGGGTAAATATTTGATTTTGTTTTGGGAAAGGAATGCAAGCAAAAAAATTATTTTTCTGTGGAAGTACAAGTTTTAGACCTCATTTCCACTACCCACTTGTGTAACGTGTTGTAATGCAATACAAGTAATGTGCGTTGGTGTGCTGGGATGCTTTTCATTTTTCTGGTTTATGGTAAAAAAGAAGTGTATACGAGCATGTCTGACCCACAGGAAAAAAGTTCCCTTGTGGAGTACCCATGCTTGTATCCTTACCTACCGTGGTACTCTTCTAGGCCATTTGGGCAAGTAGGGTCAGTATGTGGCCCACCATTCAGCATTGTAGGGTCAGTGATAGAATGCGGGCTGCCACATATGAGGCCAACATTTGATTCCCAGCCAATGCAGTCATGGACTCTTTTAGGCCAACCACACCCTACTGGTGCACTGCAATACTAAGCATTGCACCACAATAGTTTGTCGCTGTGCACAGTTCCTGACGCTGCAGCATGCATTACATATCTCCAATACTGTGCATTGGGTTGGCTACTAAATGTGTACAGCCATTGTGGGAACACCTTAACGTCTATATATCATGCTATAAAATGATCCCTGCAATTCCAGACACTTTAACTAGAATCATCAGCCCTGTGATCCGATTAGGCTTTTAAGGTCCTGTCCTTGGGTATAAGCAGAGTCAATGCATACAGTGGGCTGGGTCTTTGGATTTTATTTCCAAACCTTCCATGCAATATAGGTTTTTTTTATACTTTTGGATATAATTATAACTTTAAGAAAAATAAAACAATTCCAAAACAGCAGAATGAAAGCTAGATCCAAAAGCTCCAGAAAACCTCTGAACATGGCCTTCTTTGTGTAGGGGATTCTATATAAACAGATCTATAACAGGAAGGCCTCGGAGCCTTTTGCATAGACGTTTCCATAGCAACTTCCAAGACTTCAACATCTGCTCCCTGCAATTCCCTAATAAACACAAACCCAGCACTGGGAAAATTACCACCAATGTCTGACTCCAGTAAAATGAACTCCCTTGAAAGCAATCACCACAGGGAAATGTGCTCTGAATGGTTGGTAATCTTTACTAAATTGCAGTTTTAAAGGGTTACAACCCACATTTAGGCTAAAATCTATGGATTTAAATACAGAATAAGACACTCAGCTGTGGAACCAGTTACTATAGAAACATCAGTGCCGGCCTGCTAACCTTAATGCATCTCCATATTCTGCTGTTTGCTAAAACATTACCGGAAATAAAAAATAAATTGTGCATAATTCAGGGGCACAGACCTTAGGAAATGAGAGTAGCTGTGGTTCTAATTGGATTAGCATCCTCATAAGGCACAAAGCACCCTGTTACATGGTTTCTGCTAAGGTTTTTGATGAGAATGCCCATGCTTGGTAATGACGCACATTGTCTGTGTGCTTAGGCCATTCTATGGTGAATGTTTAGGATAATTTCAACCCAGGGTGCCCAGTGGATGGTTAAGGATTAGTCGTGGTCAGATAGTTCCAGTGGATTTGATTCTGAGTTTGATCTAATTTGGTTCAGAGCAAGCAAAACTGCCAGTGTTTGGCATCATTCAATTGGATAAAAGAAAGTGGATGGCTAGCAAAGGTGCCATTTTCTCTTAGTAAGAGACAGAGCACAAAGCAAAACTATAGGGGCAAATAGTGCTTACTGCCAAAGTGCTTTTGGGAAACATGCATTTAGAAAAGTGTGACTGTTAAGCAAGTGAAATCACAGCGAGTAAACACACTAAATTTTATCCTCATTGCTACAATGTCCCCATTATAGAATATATCCCCAAGAATATGGATTTTGATACAGAATTTTGGTTTGATCTTACTCTTTTGTTTCACTCACCCCTAGTATTTATGTTTTGTTTTGCAGAGCTGGAAGTTCTTTTTTTTTTCAATTATATTAATATTTCATAGTAGGACCACAGATAATTTAGGGAAGTCCAGGAGTGCTCCTACAAACAGAGGCCTTTAAACCCCTTGGATATGGAATGCTATACCTGGCATTCATAAAGTGCCCACAGCTGCAGTGGGATATGTGAGTGATGCTACACAAAGCAAACTCAGTAATATAGTTACAAAATAAATAGAAAAGAAAGTCTGTGCTGGGTTCTAAAGGATAGAAAAGAAAACTTTTCTGTGTTGTTTAAGGTGGGGCCAGAGAGATTTTCTAAAGAAAAGAACGGGGCCTTAGGACAAGCCTAAACAGAGCAGCATGTAACCTACTTGGCAGCAAACGTACTTATAAAATGGTAGGGCAATGCCTAAATTTTCACACAAACAACTCAACTTGTAGATACTATGCTACAATGAACAGCATATAGACACCACCTTATACTGAGCTTAACACTTCACTCCCTAACACATTCCGGTAGGGGGGAGTTCACATTAAGCTATCCAATGCATTTTTGACTGGCATTGATGTTGTGTCTCATTTATTTGCAAGGGCAATTCATGGCAATGCAGCACACCAATGCATTTGATGTACATCACCACACGTTGTGGTAGCGCATGTGTTTTTGAGCGTTACCGCAACACAGTAGTGGGAAGAAACCCTAACAAATGCTTATAACAAATGCTGACTGGTAAAAAAAAATAAATAAATTAGAAATAAATAATAAACTGGTTGCAAGCTTAGCAACAGCAGTGTTTTCTTTATAAAATGGTACCCAGCTTCAAAGGGATAACACATTTTCCAGGCATCAAGGATGCCTCTTATTCTCTTATATTAGCAATTCAAAGCCAAAATAAATGATAGACTTGGCTTGATCTATTAAAGCTCTCCAAGACTAGAAAGGATACACTTTCATCAGTGAAGGTGGATGATCCAGCAAACTTTGGTAGCAAATGTTTTGAATCCAGGACCAGATCCATTCCAGGTTTTCTGGATCACCCAGCTTCACTGATGAAAGTGTATACTCTATTAGTATTACCAGATAAGCGCTATCCTCATACTGTCTAGTTAGGCCTAAAAACAGGTACCTGTACTAGGCTCAGACTTGGCCAGAGACAGGGCACTTATGCCACAGCAGCTACAAATTTAAACCAGCCAAGGCACCAAAACGTGCTTTTGAAGCTACCAGATGGTCTTAAATGCATGCCAAGGCTCCAATCAGCTATGACTTGTGATGACCCTGCACCATGGTTAAGATGGCTTCCATTCAGCTTTGTACCTGCTCACAGAGTAATCCTCTAACAATGTAATAATAAAAGGTGAAAGGTACATAATTACATATGGAACAACATCACCTAATACCTTCTATGGAATGACTATGGAATGAATTACCAAGCTCGCTTTAGGTGGAAGCCTACCAAGGATGGAAGGAGGGCCTCCACTAAATACATCTACAGCATTCAACTTGATGCTCGAATGGAATGAAACAGAAGGAGATATTTTTTACATTCTAAATCAGAAAGCAGTATAGAAAAATGAAGTGCAATGAGACTGTGGTGAATCTACTCTGCTTAAATTGCATGTTTGTGTTACTGTACATACTATACATCCCGGTGACGACATTTCCTTAACAAGAAGAAAGGGAACATTTCAAGACTTCCTGATAGCAATAAAAATCACACAGGGTTTGGATCCTTTTCTATTTACTGAAAACCTAAAAAATAAAGCAATCACCATATATACAGTAAAATAATGATCTTCAAAAACTGAAGAGGTGTTTTTTAGCTAGCAATTCTAAACTGAGCAAAATAAAAAAACTGCCCAATTGATTTGTGTTTTAAAGTACAATTGTGTCCACCATAGCCAAGACACAAATGAAAATTTGAACTCTTACCTCCTTGAAACCTATTCGAAGTTTGGATGGGCAATTAAGGAAGCAAATACACAATGCATTCCTAAAAGCCCTGTAAGTACAGGCAATCAAAATGTAACAGCATAAAATATAAATATATTACTGTTTATATTAAGATTATAAAATGATGTTTGGACTCCTGAATGCCACAGGTCAGCAGCAGGCTGATCCATTACATGTCTCATCAAAATGGGTCTTATTCCTACCTTGCTTTAGCAAGCATCATTGCAGGATATAGGCGTTGGCCAACTTCATCTGCTAGATGTTATAGCTAGCACAGACAGTCCCCACCCAGCCCATCAGTCAACCTCACCAATTAAGCTGTGCTCAAACAATCATTGACTTTGTAATAGGTTACTCCTGCATTAGGTCCCAGCACATGTATGGTCCAAGGTACCTACACCTTTCCCAGATCCCATTTACTCCAGTAGTTCGGATTACCCTGCTTTACTTTATCTCTGGTTACCAACCCCTTCATGTACCTGTTTTGTGGTCCATCTTTGTTTCTGATATTGCCTGGGCTACAATCTGTAAGCTATGCACAGCAAAGCTCACCATTCTTTCCAGGGTGCACTGGTGAACACTGAACAGTCCCTTTGCCTTGGTGTCATCCAAATGTGGACATAGCGGTGAGTGTCTACATCTTAAAACATCTACCATGGTGACTTCAAGTAGTTATCTTCCACTACATGCACTTTTATAATATATGCTAGAAGAATTTAGTTGAGGGAACAATTTCTTTTTGCTGTCTCTTGTGGGAGTCAAGACCAGTCATTAAGTTCTGGAGTCTGGGGCCACTTCTGAATGGTCTGGTTGCCTCCCTTATGGCACTATGCTTTTGTATTCATCTGGAGTGGGCTCTGCCACTATACAACTGATGGGAAGTATCTACATCCCTTAGACAGATATGTATATCTCTTCCATATATTGTATATTTTCCCACTGTTTTAATGGATATGATTCCATGATCAGTCCCAACATTTCAAACTTGTGACCAGCTGACTATCCTATCTAATGAAAAAACAACTTATATTTTCCTTTGTGGTCAAAACTCATGACAGCTACACCAAATGTTATTCTAGTGATTTCTGGACTTATGGAAAAACCCAAATGGGTGTTAATTGATGTGAATAGGTTCTTGAAAAATAGGTGAACTGTTCTTATACTGCATTAAATACTCATTTTATTGGTTTCTTTGTAAAGTACAATCTCCCATCATGGGTTGTTCCTTTTTGTTTATGCTAATATATATTCTGTTATAAAGACATGCAAAGCGTCAATTTTCAGAACAATAGACATATCTGATTGTTCTCACATTTAAGCTTCATCTAAAGCAAGATATCGCTGTTCCTTTAGGTGGGGAACACGTCCATTCTGGACCTGGGGGAATGTGGGGAAAAGTAAGTGATCAGAGCAAGGTTTTCCCTTACATCTTCTTCTAACCTTTTCTAATAAACAATGAACCAACATCACACTGCCAATCCCTAGTCCAGCGAGAAGGTTGGTGATACAGGAAGCTGCAAAGCTGAACCATGAAACAAACCTCCCAACATTTGGAGATAGGGATATTTTTTAGCTTATAGCATGTAAGCAAATGGCCTCCACCACTTCCATATTTCTCCTCACATCTAGCTGGCTAGGCCAAGCTTTCCCAACCTTTTTCACATGGGGGACCCTTTGAGATAACTTTCAGGTCTTAGGGAACTCCTGACAATAATTACAATATCCACAGCTCACAGTACTTTAGGACTGGAGGAATCCTAGGGTTCCACAGGACCCTGATTGAGAAACACTGGGATAGACAGTGGCACAAAATGTTGGATTTACAAAACAAAAAGAACAAAAGTGCAGTTTCTATCACAACCGCTACAAATTGAAATGGCAAACCCTGAACGATTCCTAACCTTCTCACCACTTTATCCAAACCATATGATGATATTTTGATGTAGATGCACTTTAATGTCTGAAACATAGAACAAGGGTCTGAGGTTCAAAGCCCAGCATTCAAAATTCACATCCAAGCATTCAAAGGGGAAGATTTCAACAGCTTATTGCAGATTCAGAATGTCACTCAGGTCTACATCCCAACATTTCAGGATCTCAAAGGATCTCCATCCCCACTGTGATGATTGTGGTCACACAAACCTGCGTGGCTCCAAGAAGTTGACATATATACCCATGTGGTCTGTATCTGCCATACATTTTTAAGATGCTGGTGACTTTCTACATTGTGACTCACAATTACATGGAACCATCTGTTGTAGCCACATTAAGCACCCTCAATACTGCACCTGGTCTAGAAATGTGAGGCTCACCACTCATTGCAATCTTCTTTAGACAACACCCAGCAACTATATATTGCAAATGCAAATGTGTATAGAATAGATTTCACAGTTTAGTAAAAAATTGTTACTATCCTCATTATCAGATAACAATAATACATCATTCTGGATTGGTTACGGAATAGTCAATGCCTACGCATTTATTGCACAGATCAATCCAGAAGGTTACATCACCCCCTTAGTACGTAGAAGCATAAAACCAAGTGTCATAGCATCAACGGCTAAAGCCAACATATAAAGGACCAAAAACAATAAAAGGAGCCGAACACTGGAAAATCTGATGGCCAATATATTAAGGACCACCTAACTGAAGTAGACAATTCTTCATTTCATTCTATTGCCATAGTGATACTGTGTTAATAGATCATTCTGTGACTTTCCACGCAGCCGATGACTGAGATCTATTGTGTTTTCATAGGCATCACTGAATACATCAATGGGATTCTAGCTGTTGTAGGTCACTAGGATGATGGTAACCAATTCAATATATCCTAATTGAATATACCAAACAGTCGGATTTCTGGACAAGGATATTAAACGTCAATTGCAAGATTTACAGAATGAACTGATTCTTTTTCACCATTTGGTAAATTGAAATACTCACAACATTACATTAACATTAAGGTTGGTAAAATAAATGTAATAATAATACAGCACAAAGCCAAGACATGGCCATTGTTATATAACAATGAAGCCTTTATACAGGTGGAGGGGGTTCTGCGCCATAACACGTCTACACCAATAAATTATTAATAAGGAATTTAGGAGCTATAGAATGGATGGCATGTCTGCGTGTTTATAACACGATGCTACAAAAATAGTAATGGCAAGTAGGCCATTCTTTGTCCATATTACATTGAGCATAAAAGAAACTACAAAATATTACCAGTGAATCAGATATATAATTAGAGTGAATGTTCCCAGTCCATGCTGCTTACCTTTGCTGTCAGAGCTGTGTGATTCTGTTTGTGAGGCTTAGAAGGAGAGCTCAGAATACCAGGCAGAAGAAGGAGGGTGAGGAGTGCTGGGAGGGACTGGAACATTCACCCTTCATTGAGGGGGAAGGGATGAACGGAACGTGTTGTTCCATAATGGGTTTCACATCCGCCTGAAAGGCGTGAGGGAGAAGAAGAGATATGGCTTATTCACTGTGTGTGGTTACTAGGACATTTGCAAGTTAATTTTTTTTGAAATCCGAACTGTAGAATATTTTTCATCCTGATGCACATTTTTTTTTTTGGCACTTCTGCTTTTTATATATTTTAATCCGCTGCATTCTGAGAATGGCAGTGCCATATTAGAATTAGATTTGGCATGAGCATAGCATAGTGGGTGTCTATCTATTGTCTGGATTCACCTTAATCTCCGGCATTCTGAGGTTGGCAGTGCCATATTCTTTAAACAGAGTTGGCGTGGGCACAGCATGGTGGGTGTCTGGCTATTATCTAGATTCTACTTCATTGCAGGAGGCACCACGAGCATCACTAAACAACATTACATTAATAGAAAAAAAGATGATGAATGAGCTTGGCATAAAAATGACATAATATTGTGATAATAAAATGTTAAAAAAGAAACTTTACTAATCATCAAAAAATGAACATTTGCCCAGTCATCTGCCTCTACTGATAAATTCAGAATTTATTTAATTACTTTAATTAATAATGAACACATCAATTAGGAGTGCTTAGGAATCACGGCAAAGGGAGAGGAAAGGAAAGCTTGCTGTGTTAAGAATCTGGTCCACTGGCTCAGAGCTGCTGGTTCTGGACTATTCATAAGAAGAGGCATAAGCCAGAGAAAGATCCAGAATGGGAAGGAGACTCCTGTTTTCCTGCCAAGGACATGAGCGGGTAGATGGAGAAGAACACTTAAAGCGGGACTAAACTTGCTATAATCACCTGTTCTTGTTCTATCATAGGGCACCACCATCTTCTTCCTTCTTCACTTCCTCCATGTGATCTTTGGCCATCTTGGTTGTTTAGGCCAGGATGGCATAACTCATTCATTTCTTGCCAAGCACAGGAGAAGCTGGGACGGCCGGGTTTCCATGTTCTAAAGCCAAACTGCACATGTGTTGCTCAGCTTTTTTGACAGTTCCACAGAGCGACTAGGCAGGTTTATTGGATTATTGCAGAACGAACATCACCTGTACCTGCAATAATCACTTTCCCTATTGAACATTTTTAAATTACAGGTACATGGTCTCTTAAAAGCATATAAAACAATCAAACTTTGGGGTTTGATAAAATCTCTTTCTGAAAAAGTATTATTTTTGTATCTTAGTATTTTAGTATCAATTACTGGCATGGAAAAGGTATTGAGTGCTACATTTACAGTATGTTCCTTTAAACGCCTTATTTCTGAGACACTTTCTGCTTTTTCTAAAGAAATTTTGAATATTCTGCAGATACCAAAACCTATAAAATAGATTATTTTTATTCCTATGTAGGTGGGGCCGTAACAAATGAGACACCATTGAAACAGTCCAGGGTGGTAAGATGTGGCGGATCATCCCAGTTCAGTCCTTCGATGAACTTTTATCTACAGGTGTGAAGTTACAGATATGGCAATACTTCAGCTTTTGGGAACATTAAATAACATTTAAAGTACAATATAAATGCAAACATTAGATTAGAGTTTTCCTACCAGGGATCTAGGGGTTCTTTGAGCAATGAGAAGTTAGTGCCTCTCAGGTAAGTTTAAGTGACACCAGTAATCTTTTTGGCTATCTGTAAGGGTGATATTAGAATTTACCCACCCCTGTTACCTATATGAAAGTTAAAGAGCCGCTCCCCCTTGATAAACATGAACAATAAAAGATTACAAGGAAGCTAGGGTATAATTTGCGGCAACAAACGTATATTGTATTAGAACAATCAGTTTAAAATATACTCAGATACACATACAAGGTTATTAGCTTTTTCCATCTGGTAGAGAGATGGTAGCTTAGTTAGTAAAGCAGAGTCTATATTAGGGTTGTAGTTGTTAACGTCTCATACCCGGCACTCTTCACCATTCGGCTTCATCAGGGTACCATATATGATATTAATGGCAAGAGTGCCTTTGAAGTAAAGGGTTATGGGTTTTGATATTGAGGAAAAGACTGATCACATCAGGACTGATTCTTAGGTAAGCACGGGGTTAAAACCTTGTGCATAAAAAGACTTTTAGTTGAAGCACTGATACTGAGACATGGACATGAGAAAACAGCCTTTTTATACCCCGTGCTTACCTAAGTATTAGTCCTGATACGATCACCCAAAAGCCTTCCTGGATGCGTGACGTAGGCATCCCCGGAGGCTTTGCGCTTCATTCATTAGGTGCTGCATCCTTTTTTGTGTTGCACTTCAAAAAAAAATGTTACCTTCCATAAAGGGTTATCTTTTTTACTGTTACTTTTCTATCTGTGTTTAGGTACTCTTTAAAGCTACAACAGGTGACTTGAAACAGAAATGCTATTAGGTCCCAGTAGCCAATCACAGTGCAGAATTAAGCCAGGGACAAATCTGCTCCTAAAATCCTGCTGTGCTCCTAAAAAAAAAGCTGTGCACAGCCTCAGAGTATGTGCTGGGGATGCCAAGAAGATACATCCCAGGCTGCACAGCTAAAGAGAAGCAGGGGATGCTGCTTTGTTCTTGTTCTCCTTGCTGCTGCAAGAGACATCCCTGAACAAATTAAACAGGGTGTGATCAAGCGGTGGCTCACAACATGGGAATACCATCCAGATAAGCATCTTCTAACAGCAAAATTCTTGGTTATAGAATGTACAAGCCAAGTTCTGTTATAAACTCCTCCATTCCTGATTCTTTGCTTATAAAGGCAATCAGAAAAATATCTGCCAG
The DNA here is from genome assembly GCF_032062135.1 of Pyxicephalus adspersus. Lineage (NCBI taxonomy): Eukaryota > Metazoa > Chordata > Amphibia > Anura > Pyxicephalidae > Pyxicephalus > Pyxicephalus adspersus. The sequence continues at coordinate 155,569,178 of NC_092859.1, forward strand.
GATCATCCCCAGGGAAATAAAAACATCTAATATGGCCGTTTGTTTTCTTATCTAGATTTGTCCAGTAACAGAGGTCAGAAATTATTTTCTTATGGTATAATGTGGTATTATGAAACTCTTTTGCTTGCATTTCTAAAGAGGATAGAGGTTTCTGAATCTTGCAATAAAAGAACATTATAATTTACATCTTCTCCAGCGATTTAGGTAATTTTCACATCATCAGTGCTACATTTAGAGGAATAATGTGTGATTACATGAAAACAAATGTGTATCTTCAGAGGTGTCTGACAGAGAGAATGGAATTGAGTTTGAATCAGAATAAAACAATGCATTCATGGCTGCGTGTTCATTACACAATATTGCAGAATTCTCTTTTTATTAAAATACAGATTGGTCAAGTGCACCGTGCTGATAATTAAGGAATTCTTCCTTTTTCTTCTCTTTCAGGCTTTGTTATAATCAGAATTATATTTCCTTGCAATGTAAAGTAGAATAAAAAAAATTAAATGTATTAAAAATTATGATTTCCCTTTTATTTGGTTTCCCTCTAAACCTGATCACATGAAGGTCACATCTATAGGTTTTTCTGTTTGTCTTCCTGTGGTGATTTGCAAACAGTAAAAACACCATTTACATGAAAAATAACCATATGGATGTAAATTTCACTAATTGCTATATAACATTGTCCTCGTGCAAATACATCAGTCAGTGATATTTGTGCATGGGCCCAGGCTCATTCATCATTTATTATCATTGACTTATGAACGAGTACCATGTACTGATTGTATATCTCATTTTATTTAATTGTACCAGTTGTTAGGTTTGCCACAAATAGACAATGATGTATGAGACAATAAAATACAGACATGTGAAGAAGTATATGTCATGAACATGGACACATGTTGACTTTTTCAACAATGTGAACAGACAAAGAATAGATCTCCCTTTTAGTAATGTCTAGTCTTTAGACAAAGGTACAGATAAATACAGATGTATCATGTGGAAAAAGTAGGCAAACCTTAAATGTCCCGGCCCCTTTGGATCCAATTAAGCTGACATATCACCCAAAAAAAATATATTCTTCTTTAAAAAAAAAAAAGTGGAAAGCCCCTCCCCGTCTGTCTTTACTGCCACAGCAGTATGGAAGGATGGGAGTGCAGAGGCAAGGCAGCCTGAAGCCTCCTGGGATACATAGGTCACAAATCCCAGGAGGCTGCCTTGGATTGGGCATGTGCAGAAGGGGCTTTTTTCTGCAATGGTGATCTCACGCATGCACTACCTCCTCGTCTGGAGGAAAGAGGATTCCAGGACGGGGCAGGACCAAATCGAGGGCAGCTCTGGAGGGATGGAGGACTCTATGGAAATAAAGGTAAGCGTGATTTTATTATTTTTTTTAAGGATAGTTCTGCTTTAAATGCTAATCACGTGTTTTGGATTATCTTCCACCTCCCTTATCAGGTATGCAGGTGGAACAGGTATGATTTAATTCTCAGAGTCTGATGCTTTATTGCAGTTTGTGGTATCATTAATGAGCTCTCCTAATCCCTCTGAAAGAAAATTGCGGATGTCTACTAGACTGGAAAGGGATAGTTGGCTTACATTCTCGGAGATCCCGTCACCTTCCCACATCTCTATAAACTAAAGACAACATGACCCCTACATTTATTGTAAAGCATAGCAGTGGAGATTTCATGGTCCGTGAGTCTTTCTTTGCTGCTTTGGGGGTTTGGGAAGTTTACTATAAGCAATTCAGCTACGAATTCTGTGTAAAATCATTGTGCGCCTAATGACAATGTGAGACCATGAGCTTGGTAAAGCTCTCCAAGACTGTAGAAGGCGAGTTATCATGAGTTAACCTGGGTGGTCCAACAAACCTGAAATGGATTTCTTAAACTCATTTGCTATTAGCTGACAAATGTTTTAAACCCTGGACCAGATTATTAGTTTGCTGGATCGCCAAGGTTCTCGCATTTTCTCCAGTTGTGGAGAGCTTTTAAAAAATAAGGCTCCATCTGTCTGAAGTTAAAGTGCAAATAGATCTTATCACAATAATAATCCAAAGTACACTAACAAATTCACCAAGGAAAGGATCCAGAAGAAAAAAAGTGAGTTAAAGACTGGCCTAGTCAGAGCTGCACTGATACAGCCATTAGGCGAAATTGCAGTAGCGTAGGAATCTAAAATTGGGAAGAAGAGATTTCATTGGGTCGGGGGGCTAGGGAGGATGGATACTGCACTAATGTTCAAGTTCACAAGTAATGTACTAAGTTCACAAATTCTGCAAAGCGTTGAAGCATTTGAGTGAAGAAGAAGCAGGTATGTTCTTATGCCATGCATTCTTCATGCATTCTTCATTCATGCATTGCTTTGGTTCTGGAACATGGGGTGCAGAAAGGGTTGAAAATAATTTAATCCTCTTCCTGCTGGTGATGTAATGTGTATAAAAGTTTTATGGGAGTGCTGGGATGGTGCAACTAGCCTCCCGAGGCTGAGCAAGTACAGTGTTAGATTGGGGAATTGCATCTGTTTAGCGTCACATCTTTTTACAGGTACCTTACCTTGCAATGATTCTTTCAAGTAGCCTAATGTTTGGTGGACAACTGTTTTGCTTTTATATTCCCCCCTCCCATTCCATTGTGGGCTTCTGAATATTCACTGAAGATTGCTGTAGCAGGTATTGTTCCTGACTATGTGGCACCTAATTTCTCAAAAGACCCAATGAGCATCCAAGATACACCCCTGAACTTTGGAGAATGTCAATCCCTGTTTCATTGTATTCTCTGCAACATAAAATATCTACCAGATTTATCTGGGTGATAATAACGTAGCTTCATTGCCAACACTTTAACCAACACCTTATGTGATGTGCACAATTGTTCGGGAAGGGTTTGAGGAACATGAAAAAGAGTTAGAAATGTTTACTCCAAATTCATCTGATAATATTTTGATTGAACATGTTTGGTATGTGCTGACAAAACAAGTCTGATGAAGGCCGTATCCCAACTCAATCCCATATTAAAGCATTGGTTGCCACAACCAGTGGATAACATCAAGGATACACTCCTGAGTTTAGTGAATGCAAAAAACAGTTTTTGTGTCTTCTTGTGCAACATAAAATATCCACCGAACCAGTTTCATCTGGGTGAAATACTTAGCTGAGGAACCAACACTCCTCCTACCTGTACACATCCTGGTACTCAGGGACTTGTCCACATCTGATAGTGTATGTTTTTGTGTTGCTGTGTTTGACAGAAAGTCCTATCCTGATGGCATTGGTCTTTTTTAAAAGATCAATGTGCTGTGCAACACTGCAAACAATGTTCAGGAATGGTTTGAGGAACACAAGAAAGAATTGAAGATGTTGGCCTAGCGTCCAAATTCATGGGATATGCTGGGAAAACAAGTCTAATTCATGATGGCCTAATCTCATGGTATTAAAAGGATCTATTGAAAGGGTGCCAGGCCTATAGGAATCATAGACACAGCCCTGAGCATTGAAGGATATCAATAATCGATTCTATGGGTCTGATTTATTAAAACTCTCCAAGGCTGGAGAGGATACATTTTCATCAGTGAAGCTGGGCGATCCAGCAAACCTGAAATGGAACTGGTGCAGGATTGAAAAAATGCTAAGAAATAAAAAATTACTTTTAGGAAATCCATTCCAGGTTTGTTGCTTCACTGATGAAAGTGTTTCCTCTCCAGCCTTGGAGGGCTTTAATAAGTCAGGCCCTTTGTCCTTTGTGTGGCATACAGTATCCATAGAGCCATTTCTTCTGTGTGATAAAGACACTTCTCTTACAAGTGCTGGGATGAATGAATGTCAATCAAGATGGCCAAAGATTATCCGGAAAAAGAAGAAGATGAGGATGGCTGTGCTGGAATGTGAGACGCACATATTTAGTTCCTATTTTAAGTCACCACTCTATCTAATAGTGCAGCTACTAGCTCTACTAACCCCCCAAAAATAATGATAACCTATTCTGACGAGTGACAACATGAAGCATACAAATTCTATGGTGGTTTTATAATTAGTGAAGGTATTATAGATTGACTCGGGATGAGCGAGAATGCCTCTGGCATTCTCACGAAAACTACCTCGAACTTCAGATGGTTCCGCAAGATTTCGGCAAACCGATTTCACGAAACCATCGGAAGATCGAGGAAATTACAACAGGAGGATTCACAGGATTCCATGGGAATCCTCCTGCTTGTGATCCCCAGGGCACTAGAAGATAATTAACCTCTAGTCCCCAGCACTAGAGGTTAAATGGGGACAAGCCTCCACATTCAAAACCTCTAGTGCTCCCTAAATGGCTGAGGAAAGCAGGTGTTGAATGGGGAGACTTGTCCTTATTTAACCTCTAGTGCTGGGGATCACACACTTTTTTTTTTTTTATTCAAGCTTGATCGATGAATTTACACCGGCCATTCTTGCCTACAATTTCGGTAAGCGAGAATGGCTGAATTTGCCGCAAGATCGAGTTTTAAGAACTCGCTTGCTCATCCCTAAGATTGACAACTTCTCTGCCAAACAAAGCAATGCCAACAACTGATCCTGGAGAAAAAAATCGTCAGCTTCTCTGCCAAAAAAATATGAAACAATCTCTTGTGTGATATTTTACAATTTATACAAAACATTTTCTTTAAAGCAGTGATGTTTTTTAATGGGTGCTCATTTATCTGAAGTGAAGTCATCCCGTGTACCAACAGCCAACAGCGTAGCAAGAGTGCCCACAGCCTGAGTGCATTGATTTATCCGTCATTAATTCAGCATCCATTAAGCAGTTTTGCCCTTTGCAGTGAGTCAAATTAGACATGAATGAGCCGGATAAAAGACAAATGTCCTGAATCAAAGATTTTAAAAATTTTTCAATGAAAATACAAATTAAGTGTGTTTTTGTTCTTTAAAACCTGCTCATAATGCTTAACACAAATCTAACTCATGATTTAAAGAAGAAGAATACATAATCTAGCACATATGATAAATTCTATGAGATGCTGACTTCCTGAAAATATTTACCAAAAAAAGAATTTCTTTCTTTTCTGCATTTTTTCATCTTCCTTTCAAAACCCTTAACATTAAGATATCAAATGTACAATATTTCTTCTCCTTTTATTTCCTATCCATTGACTGGCATACAATACTATATTTGTCTAGTATGTATCATAAGAGTAATACCATCAAATCACATAACAATGTCTCAGCAAGTTATTTCCTGGTGGTATCAAGTGGTGTCATTGGTCTCCTTTAGCGGATTAATACACTGTACAACCCTGAAAAGTTGAGCAAGGGTTTGAGGAACACGTCCTAGAGTTAAGGATATTGACTTGGCCCCCACATTTGCCAGTTCTTCGTTTGATTGAACATGTTTGGGATGTGCTGGAAAAACACATCTGATCCATGGACTCCTCATCTCAGTTTATAGGAAACAAAGTATCTGCTACAAGCATCGGGGTGCCAGATACCACAGAACACACGTAAGGGTCAAGTGGAGTCTATGCCACAATGGTTCAGAGCTGCTTTGGTGGCACAAGGGGGTATTTATGATATAAACCAAGTGGTTTTATTGTTGTATATTCTTGTCAAAACAGAGTAATGAGGGGGAGGCAACACAAATCAATCAACATTGACCAATAGATGCCATAAAGTACACATTGTTCCACCTATAATCTATTAGTGATGAAGCTAAACAAAAGTAGAAACAAGGTTAGAACCCAAAATATTTTGGTCTCTTATTCACATTCAATGTGGTTGACAAGCCTATTCAAGTAAACATGTAAAGAAAAGAGAGAAAGAGGGACAGCCCTTTGTGTCAACTTAGGTAGTTTATATATTAATCATTGTTTGATATCCTAAATTCAACATAGCCCAACCATCCACCAAATCAGGGGGTGACAAACTCTGGCCCGTGGGCCAAATTTGGCCCTTTTGTCCCCCCCTAAGAATTCAGAAAATTAACTACATCTGGCCCGCCCGCGTTACCACCTCACTTCATCATTTTCAATACATGCAATACAGAGACATTATTCCTGTACACCCATCATGTGACACAAAGCCATGCACAAAAGCAGGGGCATTGTGTTTGTTTGAATCCATTAGAGACTGCATAGAGCAATATTTAGAGTCAGACAAATGATGTGAGAGGATGAACAACACACAGCCTGCATAGATATATAGAAATTAATCTTTTCAACCTTAAAGTATGTGTGGAGGGGTTTGTTTTTGTTAGTTATGGATAAAGTAGTGAGTTTCCATTTGGTCTAAGTTTCTAATTTTGCCCCTTTGTGTATTTGAGTTTGACACCCCTGTTCTAAATAAATACAAGAAAGTTACAGATAGTCAAAAGATAAGATTACTATCTTATATTTATTTAGGACATAGCTATTGGGAACTTTGGGCTATGTTGAATTTACGATGTGATTTTTATATAAACTGCCTAACTTGCCACAAAGAGCTGTTCCTCTTTCTCTCTTTTCTTTACATGTTGATGAAGCTAAATATACTTTTTTGCTTCATTAATATCAGGTGAGTTGCCGGTTTGTATTTCTTTATAGTTTATTTAGCTGTTACTACTGGCAAAGAATGATAGAACTGGTATTGATTTTGGCAATTTATGGAAAACTTGCACTAAAAACTTTTGGCTACCCATGTTGACTTTGACTCTTTCTTAAAAAGTTTAAAGACCGACTGTCATGACAATCCACAGACTTTGGTATTTTTTGAGTTAATTACCCGTTATCAGTTATTTTGCTTTCACTGTAATGATATTTCGTTGTTAAAGGTTAATGATCCAGAATGTGACAGCCAAGAAACTGGTATTTTTGGGGAATGGTACACAGCAATACACAATATGCTGCCCTTGGGACATATGAATATATTCAATATTTGTGTTTAAGACTAACCTCCGTTTACACTAGGAGGGGTAACTGCTTGTTTAGGTAGAGGAAGAAAAAATGCCTACCTTAGGTCAGGTTCAGATGTCCACAGGATCAGGCAAACCTGTTCAGCTCCCAGCGCCTGGCACCTTGTTAATCACTCCCGCAGTCAGGGCCAGATTTCTCACAAGGCCACCTAGGCTATGGCCTTGGGTGCCATGGCCAATAAGGTGGCATTTAAACTGCTATGCCATCTGTAATATTAATATTATACATAAAAGTGCTTTGCATCAGGCTGTCATGGCTCCTATTAATAACCCTCCACTTTTATCAAGGTCCTCCTCCTATATTCAACCCTTGAGCACAAATTTGCTGGCCTGGAGGAGAAAAACGTACAAATTTGTCCCTGACCAGGGTTTGCATATTGGACAGCTGACAGTATTGTATCGCTTAGTGCTGCCATGGGGAGAAGCTAATTGTTCATGAGTATGAGGAAGCAGTAACTGCAACACAACATTATTCCTTAGTCTTCTTGTGGGCAGTACTATACAATGCCCCTGGGTTGTAGGTGGGCACCCACCACCCATACATACAATACATACAATATATGACTATTGCTTCTGTTTTCTAGCTGATTACTTTAGCAGAAGTACCAGTTACACCTGGCAGTCTGAGAGCAAAAAATATAATGTAATACTTCCTCTTCTCCCGTGCTAAATTGGAATTTATGGGTAATTTTTAATGCTGTTGCACTTATATTATGTCACGCATAGAATATCAGAAAATCATAGAATATTTGCTATTTTGGTATGTTGGTTCCTAATGCAGCACTTTCAATTATTTATATATTTAGAGAAAATATTTGACTAGTTTTTTCCACTTCTTCATAAGTGCAAATTGATTGCAAATGACAGACGAATACAGACAGTGATACAGGAGGAGAGGATTTTATTCACTAAAGCCCAACCCTGAATGTGTCCAGAAGAGGAAATAGTAAAAGGTAGGAACAGTGGTAATAGGTATGAGGGTGGTAGAGAAGGGGTGGAATTGGCTTCTCAGCTCCAGCACAGCCAAGGTATAATATGGCTTTAAATACTGCAAAAGTACAGATTGGCCTGATATTATTTGAACATACTTTTGCACTAAAACTATAGAATGTTGAATATGTCATTGTCAGATTGTGTCAGTAGGGTGGTCCTCCTCAGACCATCTCTGAAAATGGAGTCCAGAGTCTAGAGAAAGAGAGATTCTACAATACTGGGGGGTTGAATCTGCTCAGGAGAAGGTGGTAGATGATAATATGCATGACCCAACACAAGTTGAAGGCATGGAGCAGCACCATCAAGGACAGGGTGTGAAGGAATAGGAATTTGTGCAAAGCCTCCTAAACCCCCTGCTATGAGCCCTAACCAACGTCTTTAGAAGACATTTCAAACACCTTCTGCCTCTGCTCTGAGGCTTTCCATTTTATTTTATTTTTTTGGCAGGAGAACCCTTCCAAAGGCATTTTGACCTTTTGAGCAATCGTTCCACTAATTATGTCTTTGTGTGCTAATTGGAATGGAATAACCATGTACTGTATGCACAAGGATTGATGTTCCAAGAATGCTAATTGTGCTTAGCATGGAACATTCAGTTGTGTTTTGACTCCATTTTACTGTAAATTTGTAAGGAACTGATGTTTCAGAGATAAGTGACTTTCAATACTCAATTCATTGAATAACAAGTACTTTTTCAATCTTTTTTTGGAATTTTCTATTTTTTACCATCTATGTTCTTCTTCTAAAACAAAGCAGCATTTTATATTACACTGACACTTGGACATGGACACACAAAGCTTGCATTTATAACAAACATTGCTAAGGCATGATTTCTGGCTGCCATCATACCATAGATTGGGTATTGTGGAATCCTTGGAAATTTAATTTAAAACAGCTACTACTAAGAAATGGGAAAGAAATGCAGACTACTTATCAAGGAGAAAAACAGAGACTTGGACGGGAACAGTGAAGGGGTCATGCAGGGTCCAGCATTTGATGGGGTAACAACATTTTGCGAATGTTTCCTCATTAATTTATTTGTGTCTAATACAAGTTTTTTTTTTTTGCATTTGCCCTTTTTTCAAATAAATTTCCCCAGGAAAGATATATAATAATATGGAGGGTTTAGGAATGAAGACTTTGCCATGGCTTATATTCTTCCTTGTCATTCATGCGTTATATTTTCAGCGTTAGCTGTTGAGCTCTGTAAACATTTTTTATTTTATAAAAAAAGGAACAAACACCATTTTTAAAAAAAAATCTTTAACTCCACTTGACTGAATATGTTATAGATACCCACCTTTTACTGCACCATACGACCTAAAATTCTATATGTACTATGGCAATTCTTGTTGGATGTAAGAGTCCTTTTAGTTAAACAAAGACTGAACAATTTAAGGGTAAACATTTTATGGTACATATTTTAGTTTGGAATATTTATGGTCACATTGATCTGACTCCAGTGGTGTTATTCTGGTGCTTATTTCTGCAGGACTGGGAGATCTGAGCCCTCATTCGATACATTTATCTTGCACCCCTATCCAGCAAGTGGCAGCTCTAACCAGGAATCTCCAGTTTTCCCTGCTCTGTTGAATTCCTGGTCTGCACCAGGTGACTCCCCAAAAACTATCCCTTTGCCTCAGAGGAAAATAATCTTCCACGGACGTCCTGCACCTCCTGGTGGAAATAGAAACCCTTGGCACTGGGGGTGCGTGTCAGTAGGATGTTGCCTGAACTAGAATGTCTTTACAGGCTCTGGTTTCCAGGTTTCTGTGCGTGTTTTTTGTATTCTGATACCTTGCCTTGACTTCCCAGACTATGCATTTGCCTCTGAATTTGGTATGGTGCCTTGCTACTTAGCTTGGTAGATGCATCTTGTTCACCACCTGCATTGACCTCAGCCGGCCTGACTCTGCTTTAGCATCCCATTCCTGTACTATGTCTGGGTTCTACTTAGCCAGCTCCTGCCTATTGGGGGGTGCAACCTGGGGTGAGCTAGAATGCCTCTGGCGAATCCGATTTGGGCGAACCGATTTCGCGGACCCATCGGAAGTTCCAGGAAATCAGTACAGGAGGATTTCCAGGTCTGCATTCATTCATGCAGCCCTGGGAAGCTCGGTTTGCGATCCCCGGGACTTGAGGTTACATGGAGACAAGTCTCCCCATTCAAAACCTCTTGTGCTCCCTGATTGGCTGAGGTAAGGAAAATTCTAATGACGCTTGAGCTAAATGGAGACTTGTCCCCATTTAACCTCCAGTGCCGGTGATTGCACACAGAGCTAATCAATCAATGCAGCCAGTGCTGCAATAATCGATCAGCACAGCCCACATTTTGTTTTTTTTGCAAAAAATTTTTTTTTGCTAATTATTTTTTTTTAAATTTACATCGGCTTACAATTTCGGTAAGCGAGAACAGCCGAATTCACCGCATGATCGAGTTTTAAAAACTCGCTTCCTCTTCACTAGGCACCGCCTTCCAAAATACATCACTCTTAGTGAGGTGTGCCGGTGAAGCCACACGTTGGTGCCTTGGACCCTAAACTCCATTCACGTCCCTGCCAAGCAGGGTGGTGACACAGAGGGTCTTTCACCCACCTGTGAGTACCATGAAACCACATAGTACCATGTGCTAGGTTCCGGTTCCTATTTATCTCTCTCTGTCTACCACTCCAAAAAGGAAAAACACATTTTTATATGGAATATAGCTCAACCTGACAGTTTACCATTTTCTGCTTCAGATTTGACTTTTCATATTACATTTGTTCAATGTCTTTCACCCATTTTGGCAGTCACCCAGCAAGTACATTTTCAGAGATTTGCCCATTTGTAATATTCTAACAGCATTCACCTAACATTTGTTCCTATCTACAAAAAGTACTTTCCTGAACTTTTCATATATTGTTGACTTAGTTCTGTTATATTTGTTTCCTTGGTAGTTGAATTTGATGGACTCTTATCAACCCAACTATGTAACTGTAGATTAGCTCTGGAAGTTCCCGAAAAAAATTGCACATTCATCACCTTGCACAATGTTGAAACTTGAACATTGAAGTGGAAAATGCACATTTTGACGTTGGATGTGTAGCCTATGGAGATTGTTCAACACGGGTTTTATTATAGGTTCTGCACATGCTTGATTATTTTTTTCCTGATAACTGAAAAACAAACTTCTCCAGGCACGGTATAGGTATCTGGCTGACAAGAAAAAGGGCTGCAATGAGCATGTGGGCTTCCTCTCCTATCTATACCAGGCCCTCCTCTGGAGCCTGGCAAAAGGAAGAAAAGTATGAATGTATCCTCCCTTCTCCTGTCCACAAGAGGCCCCTCTATCCCTCAACAGTGGAGGTGGGACCCATAATTAGGGAGAGGGTCTGAAATGCCCATGTTTTATAATTACACAGTATTTATATAGCGCCAATATATTACACAGCATGTTCAAGTCGTTAGTCATGTCACTAGCTGTCCCTCAGGTGCTCACAATCTAATGTTCCCCCCTATAGTCATATATATTTAACACAGTCCAAGGTGAATGTGGATTTTTTGGGGGAAGCCAAATAACCTAACTGCATGTTTTTGGAATGTGGAAGGAAACTGGAGTACCCGGAGGAAACCCGCGCAAACATGGGGAGAACCTGCAAACTCCATGCATATGGTGTCCTGGCTGAGATTTGAACCTGGAAACCCAGCACTGCAAAGGCTACCTCTGAGCCACCGCCCCCCCATGACCCCAAATGCTTGTAGGAGTCTGTGGTGGGGGCTTTTGAAATAAAGAAGCATCATTTATTAAACTGCCTAGCGGTATGAATAATGAGGGTTTTTAAATGTAAATGCGGTACATTTAAGAAATCTCATTATTTTAAAATTCCCACCTGGTCCCGCTTACCTTCGTAACGGTCCCACCCTCGAGCCTAAGACTAGCGAGCAGATGCCCGGCTGGGATCTGCTTCCCCTGGCCTCGGGTCCCCAACGTTCACATACTGTGGGAACAATGTAGGAGTTTTAAACTCCATGGCAATTCCGCCGCGAGTGTACTCGGGAATATCGCCAGGGAGTTCAATGCAATTTAATCCCATGAAGTAAGTACATGTGTACGTATTACCCTTAATTAATTCCTAAAAAATTAAATTTTTTTAAAAAAAAGTATCTAAATAATTGTATATCCGCCATGATATTTAAATCAATACAATTTCCAGGCATGGAACTGAATTGGCCAAAAAGGGTGGCAATATGTGTATTGGCCTTCCCCCCTATCTAAATTTCATTTCCAGAAAAGTAAATTGTTACTATTATGATACCCTTTATCCTTTATATTTACCACCACATAATCTCCCCTTTTAAAGAGGGGAGTTAAAGACTCCCCCACTTTGATTTATGCACCTGAATATTTATGAGACTGGCATTCTGTGCATCGATCAGAACTTAAACATCATTGCCAGTAATGGATACTGAAATCCTGGAAATACTAAACACAGGAAACAAATCTTTAATTTTTTAACCAGCGTTTGCCTTTGCAGGGTCCAGGGGTGGCTAAAACGTTTAAACTTACTGCATAGGGCATTGTTTTAAGTGCATTAACTTTGGGGAAGCATTACCTTTGGCATAATTGTCCTGAGTAAGTAATACATAAATTATTACCAAAAAAGTAGACAAAATCACAAATATAGTTTTTTTTTTGAAAGATTGGGGGTCTCTGTATTCTAGTCCTTGGTGTAGTTTGTTATGTAAACTCCAGTAGTAATCTGTTTTACAATGTTGGTAGTCCATAGTAACATTGGCTTTAGCAATCTCTAATACCATAAAAACTTGATTTGTAATAGTGTGAGGGGAAAAGGGATGATCACTCAGAAATCTGAGATTTAAATTTTTATCCCAGAATTTATGGCTTCTGATTAAAAAAAAAACAAAACTTGGGAATGTCATTGTCATGCATTATATAAATTGCATTGTCTAAAGGCCAAAAAAGGGGCTAGGGACCTTTTTGGAAGGAAATAGGGTACCAGGCATATGTTTCTCATCTCTTATCCCTAAAAGATTCTCTGGAATCTAGTTTTCCCAAAAAGGAGAGGGCAAATACTGTGTAGGCCCCTACACTTTTAGAAAAAACAGACCCCCACTGTTTGCCCCTAAATTATGGGCCTCTTCTACACAATCTGCCTCTGTGTTATGGGGAGTGTGCAGGTGGTGATCTGATTTGGATCTGGAGGCCCCCTTTTATGAGGGGGTCCCTTGATATCTACACTGTGGGGGAATGAGTGCAGGGGTACGTTATACCCTATGCATATTCTGTATAAATATTTCTGATTAATTCAAAATGATTGAATTTCACGCATACTAAAGGGAAACAGAAGATACATAACTGGGCATTAGACAAAGGGTTGGTGGGCATATCCATTAAATGCATTCACTTGCAGGATATTGTGTATTCTATATGAAACATTCAAAGAACACATAGGGGAATAAGGGTGTGAGACTGCATGGTGTTTCATGTTGGTAACCTACTGAGTCCAGCAAGGTCCTGGAAGGTGACTTGGATAACTCCATCCATTGGGCTTGGATAATATACAATAGTCTCCTCAGTGTGCATTGCAAGAAATTGGACCAACCATCCATCATCTCATAAAGGAACCTCCCTGAGAAGGCCATACAGCGAAACGTGTCAGGCATGAGATGTCTGCGCTTGAACCTGCTCATTTGCACTTGCACTCAATGCACTTGCTCGTTTAGGGTACCTTTGTTATTATTATCACTAGTATTTAAACGTATTACTCTGTTTGCCAGATACACTGGTAGTTCATTATTGTGTACCACTAAATCCCCCTTCTGTACATCTGCTTTTTTATTCTTATGAACAAATTTTGGGGTTGACAAAAAGCAAAAACACCCTGTATACAAATATGAAGTGGAGAATCTGATCTACACTACTTTTTACATGTATCAAACAGCAATACATTTTGCAGCACAGATGAGACACTAGGGGAGATCCCTACCCTTGTGAGCTTACAATCTTACAATAGGCGGTGGACTCAAGGTGAGGTAAACAAAAACTTATCAAAAGGGCAGCAAGTCCTTTAGGATCTGGAGCAAGAGACTGCATGGGTCTAAGTACTGGAGACAGGACCATGGCTTGTGTGTGCTCATGCAATCCACTTATCTACCAACCTGCCCCCCCCGCCCCCCCCCGCTTCTGGTTCCTGTAAGTATTTTAAAGACCGTGAACAAAACCCCCCGCCCCCCCCCGCTTCTGGTTCCTGTAAGTATTTTAAAGACCGTGAACAAAACCCATTACAGAAATCAAGATAATAATAAATACATTAAGGGAATTGAAAATTCCTTTGAAATTCTTCTGGAGCTGATTGTTTTAATATAACTATATTTACTAAAATCATTTTAGAATTGACTGTGAATTAAGTGTGGTTTACAGACACCTATTCCTGTGCATTTCTGATGAGCTTTTTACTTTTACTGTATTACCAGTGTTATTAATGGTGGCTATGCTCAGATTTCTGAAAGTCAAGAACTCAATAGCTTCATGGAAACATGTAAATGTACACCTGCCTATTGCATGTCAAAAGCACGGACTGATTAGCATTGCTTATTAGATTTCTTGTAAATGTGGCAACAAAAAACAAAAACAGAAAACTGCTTCTGACACTCTTTATTGTGCACCTGTGCTCATAATAAGAACAAGTATTTTCATATAGTTAAAAAGCTTTAAAATAATCCAACAATCTCTCTAGCTGCGTGAACTGTGAAAAAAATAATTCCAAAAGATCCTCAAAGATCACAACACTGCTTAGAAACATGCTGGGTGCTTACTTTAGGAGGCTGAGAGGTTGCTATATGGCCCTGGTCCATCAACAGCGCTTGCCAAGCACCAGTACCCCAATCTAATGCCGCACTTTTCACCTATAGCAACCCCCCACTCCTTGGAAGGCTTATTGCACCATCCCAGCACACGGTTCCCCCAGGACTTCTGCGCACAAGGGATCACATATGACAAAGGACTGACAGAGCACCAGGAACCCCAAGATAATGCAGTACAAAGGATTCCAGCAGGGGAAATCCAAAATACAGAGGTCCTACAGAGGTAATCCCTTCACCAGACAAGGTATCATAGGGCAAAGATAAAAATAGAATTGGGGTCACAGACTCAAGGTCAGTCCAGGCAGCATACAATCACAAAGTCAGCAACAGGAAATCCAAATAATAAACACACCAGCAGCAGGTTGGCCGACCTTACCACTACAACATGCAACTGGTGGCTGTGAGCAGAGGGGCCATAAAGTCCCAGAAACCAGGACAGAATGAAGCCAGGGACTAATCTGCTCCTAAAATCCCCTTCAGCTGTGCACAGCCTCAGAGTAAGTGCCGGGGATGCCGAGAAGACACGTCCCAGGCTGCACAGCTAAAGGGAAGCAGGGGATGCTGCTATTTATCGTTCTCCTTGCTGATGCATGTGATATTGCTTGACAGAATAAACAGGGTGTGACACTGCGGTGGTACTCAGTGCGGGATCACCGGCCGGATAAGTGTCACCAAGATTCTGTCCTCCATAGAAAATGCTGAGATTTTAGTTCCTTTGGTGTGAACTTTGAAGATGAGATGAAGAGCTTGTTTTAACTGCTTTGACTATTTGTTTAGCATATGTATATGCTCAGATTCACTTTAAAGAATCAATGGATCTTACAAGATCAGGCTGCTGAGCAATCTATTTTAAGAAAGATTGTGGAAAAAATACCCTGGAATAATCTTGGACCCTATAGAAAGTACAGTGCCTGTGTCGTCTAGAATAAAAGGCGAGTGTGGTCACAATTTTTTTATGTTTTAAGGTGAAGCTAAACCCTTACCCTTAGATATTGGTAAAGACAAGGAATAGACATTGCCTATCCCTTCTGCAATAAATTCCCTTACCTGGCAAATAAACTCACTTGTCCCTATTCCTTTGTGATGCCAACATATTTTCCTTTTCCCCTTCCTGGTCCCAAACTTGCGCCACCTTGATTGGCTGGGACAGGGTGATATAATTCCCATGTGTGCTCACAGGAGTTGTTTCTCAGGCACGACCTGGCATCATACACTGAGCTACGCATGCGCACAGACTCGTTAGTGGCCAAACTTCCAGATAATTTAATATCCTTCTTCTAAAATGCATGAGAACTAAACATTGATGAAATAACACAAGTGTGGCCTCACAGATTTTTTGCTCTGTATAGTGATATAAGTATAGAACCGCCACTTTTATATCACATGTTTTATATACATTGTATCTATTAATGGTTTTATGTTATGATAATGTATCAATTTTATCTATGAGTTGCCCTCAGAAGAATATGTGCAGCAGAAGCAACCTTGGAAGTTTTGAAACTCATATTACCATAAGTGTATTTGTCTGACATCAGAATGAAGCCAATATTTGGGTGAGTTATCATGTTATTGAAGGTGAAACCGCATGAATAAGTGTGAAAGCACATTATAGTTTGTATGTATTGCATTGAAATGGCTTTCGGAGCTAACGGATAAAGACATTCTTATCACTAATGGCTCTTTATATGTTTTTCCTTTTTTTGTTTTTTTTTTTTTGCGCAATGCATTTTTTTCTGTAGAATGGAGTCATGGAGGAATTTTGCAGTTTGTAGAAGAAAGTGAGCTTTATTTGGATATTAAATGCAATTTGATGTTTTTAATATTTATTAAACTCCTGGACAGTTAATTTCTGTTTGGATATGTATGTATAAAAGCGGTACATTGTCTTCCATGAAAATTTATTTTACATTGTAGGCCTCTAATTCTTAGGCATAACTCACCAAAATATGTCCAATATTTATTAAATGTAATATAAAATTTTAAATAAAAAAATACAAAAATCTGGTAAAACAAAGGTGCATAAAAATACTGAAACCTGTAATATAACTGTACAGTAGCATATATAATATAATGATTACTTTGTATTGGACTCAATACAGTTATGTTGTATTCAATACAATATAATTTGAAATACGCGCTACGCTCCCTCACATGCACCCACGTCACCGGGGAACATACAGGGAAAATCAGTGCGCTTGCTGGGGGACCGATCGGATGAAGAGGACACGGCACAAGGAGACGGGCAGGACACTGGAGGACTAGGTAACTCTTTATTTTTTATGTTTTTAGCTGCCCTGAGTGTGGCTCAGGGTTACTGCTTTCAGCTGTTTTTTTTACCCCAAGCCAAGGTAGGGTGCTGAGAACTGTACACATTGGTTGGGGAACTTCTGCCATAATCAGCAAGCATGCACAGAATTCTTGGTGATTATGGCACAGATGTGAAGGCACCTTGCAGCTATGGCAGGTCCAGGGTCATGTCATTGCAGCTTCCTTCTTTAATGACGACTTACAAATGCATGGAGATTCGGCCATTGGATGGCCAATAATGATGGAACTTGTTTCCAGCAATACTTATCTGATATCTGTATGAGATTAACTCGAAGCGTAACCCTAGCATGCAAACTCATTTTTTATCTGGAGTTGGAAAAACCTTTTTGCCTTATGGTTTGGCTTACACCTGTTACTGTGCATAGTGTGACACACATCTGTGCTCTGATTTGGGTGATTATTTATTCTAAATGATAGCACTTCAGTACCCTTTATGTACAGACTAGAGGCGTATGGCATGATATGGCTTGCTGTAGTGTAGTGTAAATGTAACTGGAAATGCACGTGAGCACATTTTAAAGTGAATAGGCTGCTGCATCCTATTTCATGCCAGTGCACAACAATGCACTTTTTAATAAGATGCAATAGGAATAAAGAAGTTTGAAGAAAGTGGACTTTTTAGGCGTCCAGAAAGGAATAATAGAAAAAAACATATTTTATTAGCTACATGAATATTGATCACATACAAAAAACATATTATATATACTACTAAAAAATACATGGCCATATATATTGGCAGAAAAAAAGGTGACCTAATAATTGTCCAAAAAGTTCCCCAAATAGATCTGAAAAGTTTTGTTCATACAAATGAAACAACTGAAGAATAAATAGAACAAATGAAAAACAATGGAACAAATGGAACTTAGCAATTGGTTTTGAGGTTATGTCCTTCAACACGTTTCGCAGAGCTGGTCTGCTTCTTCAGGAATTTTTATCAATGGTCTGAACAGAAAAACATTTACCAGAGTATAAAATACATAAACTATAACATAAGACATTTACAAAAACTTATTTTAGAAAAACCCACGTGGAGTAAAAAGAGAATGGCCATTGTAAAGGATTTTAGAGTTAGGCTTAACCTAGCAATCTAAAGGAAAGCATCCGAAATGTAAAAATGATCAAGATAAATCTCCAAAAGCCTTCAAACTTCAATGTTGGGATGTGGCATTAAGGGTTAAAAAACCGATGGCATGGCTGCACTATAACTTTTTTATAGGGTTTCAAAAAAGCTACATCGTCGTGGTGGGTGCAAGGGCAATTTTCAGGTAGGGCAAAGCAGGCATGGAAGGCATCATAGGGAGTTGGAATGCTTTGCGTTTGGGCTCCCCGTTTCATATTCCCCGATTATTAAATGTTGCACATAATTGGTATTGGAAATAATTAAGCAATGACTGTGGAGCGTCAGATATGTATTTGTCCCATGGTAATGAGTTATGCTTCCGTTCTGATACGTAGATCTGTCTGATCCTGCACTCTGCTAAGGACAAAGAGTAACAGGTCACACGTGGACATAAAGCACGGCGCCAGATGACTTCTTCCTAATCGCCTGGCAGCTCCCTGGTGCAGTGCTGTATAACGGATAATCATTAGCTGCTTACAAAGTCGTGTTTGCATATTTCTGGACACATTACAAATTTAAGGTCAAAGAGTCCCTCTGTACCTCACAATACAAGTCATTAGGGTCTATTTATAAAGCAGTGATTCAGAGATTTTTACTGAAACTACCTGGTGGAAAATCAATTGCTGCCATTGAAACACATGGATCTGGAAGTTTCTCCATCAGGGAGTGTTACAGTGAATTAAAGGTTTATTGGTTTATAAATGGGCAACATGGTGGCTCAGTGGTTAGTACTCTGGCCTGTGCAGAGCTGGGTCCTAGGTTGAAATCTCGGCCAGGACACTATCTGCATGGAGTTTGCAGGTTCTCCCAGTATTTGGGTGGGTTTCCTCCGGCTACTCCGGTTTCCTCCCACATTCCAAAACCATGCAGTTAGGTTAATTGGCTTCCCCCCAAATTATCTTTAGACTGTAATAATGACATATGACTATGGTAGGGACATTAGATTGTGAGCTCCTTTGAGGGATAGCTAGTGACATGACTATGGACTTTGTACAGTGCTACATAATATGTTAGCGCTATATAAATAATGTTTAATAATAATAAATGGACCCCATTGACTTCTCAAGGATCCATGCCCAACCTAAGCTAGCTATACACTGTGTGCTATCTGTGATGGAGTAAACAAAACAATTTACATTGATCAAATTGAATTATTTTAATTAGAAATCAATAAGATCAGCTGTGCCTTATTTCAACTATATTTACAATGAATTCTTCATCCTCAGTCCGAAATACAATAATAATCAAATGTGAAAGATATTATAAGAATTGTTTTAAATCAATCATTCTTCTGTAATATCACAACATTTTTGCCTACCCCTCTTCTTCTGTCTCCTAACCCTCACTACTTCCCACCATTCCATATCCCCCTCCTATTGTGTGATACTTCTCCCAGCTCCTTGATTGTAAGCTCTTCAGTGCAGGATCCTCTCCTCTTCCTGTGTCACTCCCTATATCTGTCTGTCATTTGCAACCCCTATTTATTGTACAGTACTACGTAGTATGTTGGCACTATATAATACTGTATACTAATAATATTATTAGAAATGCTTTGTTCTGTATTATAGAATGTAGTTTAACAATTTAACAAGGTAATTAACAAGTTTAACAATAACTATTTATAGTAAAAAGAACACGTCAACTGTTAGTACCATAAAAAATGTTATTGTAATATATTCACGTTTGCAAATACATAATAGCACAAAGCTTTTATATTTGGCTTTCCAAAACATTCACTATAAAACACTATATAATAATAATAATAAACTTTATAATTATAATAATATTTTGTAATTTTACTATAAAAAATTAATGCATTTTTCCCCCTGCCTAGGTTGCAATATGCTAATGTTCAATTTGAGCAATATTTGGCTAAATGGTGGGAGATGTTTGATTTTCAGTTCAGCTGAATCACAGCTTTCCTTCTCATCCTGTTTATATGATCTCCCAGTGAACCGGTCAGTCATGCTGGTAACATGGAGGAACCCCTGAAACAACTGTCATGTCTTCGGGGAACTTTTATAATTATTATATCTATAGCAACTTTAGTTTGGAGGTCAGTGGGAAGAATGTCACCCTTACAGATAGCCAAAAACATCATTGGTGTCACTGACCTAAGAGGTACAAATTGCTCAAAGAGGCAACTGTCTGGCATTGGCTGGATCAGAAGGCATGGGAATCCTTAAATGTACATAGTGTGTGCATTAATATTACTCAATGTCCTGCCTAAAGTTTTTAAAAATGGGTTGAAAACTTATTGCTACAGATTACAGTGGTGATCCATTGGCAGCTGGAGTTCCTTGATGACCACCAGCCAATGGAAATGCTCACGGCCGTATTCTCTACACAATGGCTTAAAGTAGAACTATCAGTAAAAAAAATAGCACAATGGAAAGACATTGATCCCTCCACCATCCTAGTCCAATAGGTCCTGTGCCGCCCCATCTTTCCTCTACGTTCACCTGCAGGCAGGACACTGGATTACTCCATCTTCTTCCTATTCTTCTGGGTTCTTCTTCCTACATCACCCAAACTTACACTGCGCAGGCGCGAGAGTGGGGTGGGGTGCCTTCCAGAAAATATAACAAACACTGTGCATGCTTTTTGCTTTTACATTATAGGACAGGGCTGAGAAGGAAAATGTAAGATGAGGATAGGGGTTAAAGGAATTAAAGGGCAGCTTTGAAGTATGGGGTGATAGGTAGGGATGAGCGAGAATGCCTCTGACATTCTTGCAAAAATTTCCTCAAACTTCCGATGGGTCCACGAAATTTCAGAAATTTCACTTACATGTTCAGTAAGCGAGAACGGCTTGATTCGCAAGATAAAATTTTAAAATCTTGCTTACTCATCCCTAGTGATAGAGTGGTAAGTGGGGTTATGTGAGGTTAGGAGAAGGGGTGAAAGGGGGGGAAGGTCATTCAGCGTTGAGGAGAGTAAGGGGAAACTTGACCCTTCTTTACATTCGAATAGGGGTGAGGAGAGATTTTATTGTCACGGCAGTGTGGGGTTGCAGGTCAATGAAAAGGAGGGTAATGTTGAGTAAGGCAAATGAGGTGGAATTCATAAGGTACCGTGTTGATGGCTTATCACCATCCCCGATGATAAGCCATCCCCATCAAATAAGCCACACCCCTATTTTTGCCTAAAACAATAAAATACAGCACCCCCCACAAATAAGACACCCACCGATACCTGCGCCTGCCTGAATGAGTAACTGTGGGTAACTGTGTGCCTCTGTGTGACTCCTCGGTGCTGGCTGCAGTGCAGAGCGAAACTGAAAGTGACTTCAAAGGGCCGTGCACGCGCCCGCGACTCCGCGTCAGGAAGGACAAGCAAGCTGCTGATCCCTGCCCTAACGGAGTCTGTTACCCGGCCGTAGAAGCCAAAAAAAGTGAGTCAGTGATCAGAAGGGGACAATGAATGGCACATGAGTGATCAGAAGGGGAAAATGAATGGCACAGAGTGATCAGAAGGGGACAATGAATGGCACATGAGTGATTTCTTCATGGAAAAATAAGACATCCCCCTGAAAATAAGATCTAGGGCATATTTTGGCATTTCAAAAAATATAGGACAGTGCCTTATCATCAGGGAAACAGGGTATGGAGTTTTCTGTTTAAGTGGAGCCTCGTGTGACACCTGGTTGTCATGAAGGCCAGGGGTAACTGTGGATACAAGTCTAGGTCTAGGAGGCGTGGTAGCGGCTGGGGGCCTTTTAGGAAAAGGTAGGTATCCACAGGAATAAAAGTTTGGGGTGGTAGTAATTTCATGGATCTCCAACTCCAAGCAAAATGTAAGTGGTTGTTATTTATAATGTTGTTTTGGGTTAAGCCTCCCAGCGGTAATCCCAAGTGTGACTCGGGATGGATTTTCTATGCAAAAAGCGGTAATCCCGAGTCACACTCGGGGTCGCTTAAAACATAAAAAACTCCACTTACCTTATTCTGTAGTCACCCCCCGGCATCTTGCTGGTCCCTGCAGCTCCCCTGGACACGTCTTCTCTCTTCAATCTTCTCCCGGTGTATGCAGAGACAATCTCCGGGGATTCCCGGTGACAACGGTGCATGCGTCGAATACAAATACAATACAAATCGGATACAAAAGTTCAATACACAGAAATCTTCATATTATATATATATGTTATACATGCTTCTGTGACTTATACCTATGAATTACAGGTCTACAATGTAAAATAAGTTTCCAAAAAATCGAACGCTTTTTGCATGGAAATATGGACAGAATTAGAACGCTAGGGGGGTTTTTGTCTCATGTTATGGTAGATAAAGTACTCAAAACGGAAGAAGGGGTAAGTGGCTGTACAAGGATAATTGTATCTTCTCTAACCTGGTCATGTCATGATAGATCGGCTTTAAGCCAATTATATAACAAATTATAGAAATGGCAGTAATCCCATTAGTAATGTACGCAGTGTGCAGCAGCTCTATGTATTACAAATCACCAAACTTTGGCAAGCTGAACATTAGGAGCATTTTTTAGTTCTATAGACCAAATCCTAAATTTTTTCAGCCCAAACCATTAACACAAATCATTGGTATCATTCCACATGGTGGCACCTTGATCCAGAATATCCTGTAGAACAATGTTATTGCACTTTTTGGGATCTAAAATTCAAATTTTACTGGATTCCACAAAAATGAAACAGAATAAAATGACAAGCCAGAAACAGTGCCTTAACCGGGAGAAGAGATACTTTTTTAGAATGGCATAGACCTGACTTTATTCCCGTTGTAATGATGTGTAGAAGGGAAACAACACACAGCAGATTCTACTGTTTTTTTATTTTTTATTTATTAAAAAGCCACATGTAAAAAACCGAGGGCACCCCAGGATTCAATAGCTTGTAGAATTGCAGCAAAAAATTGTAAGTAATCATTTTCCAGATGACTTTTTCAGTCTCTTGCATTGTTGTGGAGGAATTTCAGCCAACTCTACAACATCGCTTTATTTCACTAAGGTTTTGCAGGTATTTTTGTAATTTCTGATTTTCAATTATGACTTGATATCAATTGGTCATTTTCTCCATGCTGAATGGACCAAATTTTTGCTTCTCTCCTGACCATAAACTTTCCAACTCCCTTGGATTTGTCTATCTGTGTGACCTCCGGCTTGTCGTTTCCCAACCATGAACTTTCTAACTTACTTTGATTTCACCTTTGTCTGTTTTTGGGGATCCCTGTTTGTGTGCAAATCCAGGCACCATCACTTGTTTACGGACACAGGAGGAGAGGATCCTGCCCAGAAATGCTTAGTAGGGGATGTGGATAGGTGGGTGAGTATTGGGGGTTTAGGAGACAGAAGAAGACTGGTAAGCAAGTTTGAAAAGTTTGAACTCTGTGATCGCAGGAGAGGTCACTCACAGGACTTTTACAGATCATGAGACGATGCTCTCCTCCTCCCAGCTTTTTTCATTTTGTAACTCATAGATAGGCCAATCACCTTGCATATCAATAGATTTTAAATGTACTTATTTCTGATAAATGGTAATGATGATACAGCCACTAGATGTCACCAAGGCTCTATCAGACATTGAGGTTTATTTATTAAAAAGTGGAAAAATAGGATAATATTCTCCTTTTTTTTGTTTCCCACTTTTTGAAACCTGGCTGTCATTTTATAACGCCATACTATTAAAGTAGAACTAAATTGGTGTGACTCACCTATCTGCGTTCCAGCGCATGGTTCTCACCATATTCCTTCTCTTCTTTCTGAGATCTTTGGTCATCTTGATTGGCCATGCCAGGATGACTTAACTCCCACATGCCTTCATTCATTCATCCTGGCACAAGCAAGGGAAGCCAAAACACAGGGGAACTGATTTTATTACCTGATTACCTGATTTTATTTATCCTGATTTTATTACCTGTAAAATGGCCATCAGGGCCTCTGTTCCCTTGAAAAAAGTAAATGTTGGCCACATGTTCTAGTCACCAATGGGACTTAAAGCATACCTAAACTCAGAAATTTCACTTTACATAAAAGGGTAGACGAGCTTTTTATGTTAAAAAAAAACAACAGAATTTTAACCTATTTTTCAGTGCAACACCCTTTTTTTTTAAATAAAAGGGGTGCAGCACCACCCTCTAATTCTCGATCGCCTAGGTGATCAAGAATGAATGGGAGCGCAAAGCCTCCCGGGATACCTACGTCACGCATCCTGGGAGGCTCTTGGGTGCTCCTTCTCGGGCATGCGCAGAAGGGGTCCTTTCGTCAAAAGAAAAGGAAATTGCACATGTGCAGTGAGATCAGCAATTTTTCCCATCTACATCACCCGATCTCAGGCCTGCATCAGGTGACATAGGAAGAAGAACCCGGAAAAAGAGGGGAAGATGGTGGTGCTGGCCCGAAAACGGATGCCGGGACAACACAGGACCAGATGGAAGAGATCTCCGGACCGATTGACTGCTCTGCAAGGTAAGTGGATTTTTTTTTTGTTTTGGTGGTTTTTGGGTTTACTTCCTCTTTAATAGCAGTACACAGCCCACTGACTTTTATTACAGCTTACAGTTACTTTCGAGCAATTAGCACTAAAAGTGAAAAACCATTTTTCTTAATTATTTCTTATGGTGTTCATTATTTTGAAAATGGCGTATGGAATGGCTCCTTTACAAAGTGGTGATCAGATGGATTGGTAGCACAGTTTTCTAAGGAACAGTCTTGTCACAGATCCCTGCAAGTCTAGGGCATTTGTGCCTCCTTTTGGCTTACCCACCTCGCACTCCCCCGCTGCCAGCACCAACTCTGCTCTAGGGTCCAACTCTCTGCATACTTCCTGGTCCAGGTCATGTGACTCTCCATCAGCTGCTCCCTTGCCTCAGGGGACCAGAGTGTTCTGCAGACACACTCCATCTGCTGGCAGGCATGTGAACAACATCTGAGAATGTCCTGTCGCCAGCACTCCCTCTGCTGGTGGGTTTGGTGTCTGCAGCTCACGTGACCCACACTCATCATATGACATCCCTTTTTATGGAAGTGGCTGGCAACAGGAAGTTGCCCGGACAAGGAGTTGCTTGTGGTTCTTCTCCCAGGTTTCTACTGCTACAGTTTGTGCGTTCTGTTCCCTATCTACCCATGTACCGACCGCGACTTGTTTCCTGACTATTCCTGACTGCTGCCTGCCCTGACCTTTGGCTTGTTTGACTATTCTTTGGCTCTCCGTCTGGCACTACGTTTCTGTTCCTGCTAGTTAGCAGTCACCTGCCTTGGCTGGCACGGGGGCCGCAACCTGACAGCAGCTCGCCACACAACAACCTCAACTCTGGAGGCTCTGGAGAAGACCAAGCTACTGCTTATACCCCACGCCCCGTGCACGTCTCCACCTGGGTTGGTGGCGCAGAGGGTCCACCACTCTGCCCTGTGGAGCCGTGACAAGTCTAAACTTGGGAAACAGATTTTAACAGGTAATTTTACCTAGGTGAATCTTCAGTGAGTTTACAAATTTGGCTTGATACATTTGGATCAACGTTGACAATTAAATTATAGATATGAGAATTTCTGGCCATTTGGGGGTGAGGTGTTTACGGCTTTTTTACTCTTTCCAAATGCTGCAGCATTAGTTTTCTTTACAACCCATCAAGAGGATGATCTGGTGTGGACCGGTCATTTAGAATAAATTGTAAATTTAGTAGTTTGAGTTTAAAAAAGATTAAAAGCTCAAGTTAAACACATAGGAAACAGTCCACTTAGACCTACCCTTAATAAGTTCTAACAAGAAATATTTATTATATAATGCTTTATATTTTCTTTTAGCTTTTATTGCTTATTACTTTTTTAACATTTTAAGACTGTTGGGAGGTATGAAGAGGGACAGTCCTTGCAAGTCAGGGATGGTGAGAGGTATGCTATTATTATGGAATTTGATTACTTATGTGTTGTCTACTTTTCGGTCAGACTACGAGAATGCATGGACGTTGTATTTCATTGTACTTGGAACTTCATGCATATGGGAATAAACCTTATGTGCTCTTTGCAGTGTTACAGATTGTTCCAACATCAATCAGAAAATAAAACAAAAAGAAATATAATAAAAGAATTCATGTGCTGAGTTTCACAGTGTCATTACAAATAATAAATACATACATTTATCAGGATGCATTATTTTTTGACAGTGGTAGTCAAAACACCCAACCACCATATGCCAGCTACAGAGAAAAGGCTTAGTGCTATATTGTATAAAATAACTAATCAAAACAAGAATAATCATAAAGATAAATACAAGAAAACAATAACTGCTCATATGCATAATAGTATGTAAATAACCATAATCATAGTAGAATCTAAGATTCAGGTCTCCATAAATGCTCAATTAACATTTACCTGATTACCAGTTTTAAATAAATAGTGGGAATTGGTATATGGGATTCACAGTGCTCATCTCCAGTTTTTACACAATCATTAAATCATTTAATTCCTGTTTTCTGGTGCACTATATATTCTGATTGGTGACTGGGGAGCTGATTAGCTACATGACCCTTCTGCTAAACCAAAGTTTCCCGACAAGAGCTCTTCCAGATATTTCTGGGGGTTTCCTTGGGCAATGATCAGTTTGCACCTCTCAGGTCAGATTAAGTGACCCCAATGATCTTTTTGGCTATCTGTAAGGTTGACATTCTTCCCAATCGCCAGCAATTTAAGAGGAATTCTTCTCATTGACCATCACACTAATATACTGTGAGCTGTGGATATATTTTTTATAGAAGGGTTATTTCTGAAAGTTATTTCAAGGTTTCCCCCTTCCTAATAAATATGTTGAGGAAAGCCGTGCTAAACCAAAACCATTCTACATGGGCTCATGGAGTGCTATCTTTTCTAGACAACAAAGAAGCACTGTGATGGCCTTCTTATGGTTCTGCTCCTTCATCATTCAATCAGTAGGATGTGGCATGTTACTGGCCAAGTTGGAAATGAGCACTGGGCTGTCATGTTTAAATCAAAGCAATCACCAGCAATTTATTTGCCCAATAATCAGTTCTGATGGGAGGTTTCTTTCATCGGGTCCCACGTTATCCTGTTATCCGTCTTTGGCCCTGTGCAGGATGCAGACATCTTCTTCTCTCTTCTTTCGGGTTATTCTTCCTGCGTCACCCAATCTCGCACTGCACAGGCACAGGTAGATTGGCAATAGCACTGCGCATGCATGAGATCAGCACTTTTTTTCTCCATTTATGAAAGGGCTCCTTCTGCGTATGCCCATGATCAGGGCATGAGCAGAAGGAGCAGCAAAGAGCCTCCCAGGATGCGTGAGGTAGGAGACGTATGACGTACGCTTTAAATGGAGGAATCAAAGTGGAAGGAAAGATGTGATAAGAGCAACAAAGTACTGATTTACCCCCTTA
This sequence comes from Pyxicephalus adspersus, assembly GCF_032062135.1. Taxonomy (NCBI): domain Eukaryota; kingdom Metazoa; phylum Chordata; class Amphibia; order Anura; family Pyxicephalidae; genus Pyxicephalus; species Pyxicephalus adspersus. The sequence goes on from NC_092859.1 coordinate 155,596,765, forward strand.
TGCCCTTATTTGGTAAAATAATAAAACTTTACCCTTATATCATCATTATATCATTTATAATTAGGATAAGTTCAGATTCGATTTATCATTGGGTTCACTGTTCCTGGGCATTTACGTTCAACGTTTCCAGAGCATCAATAGCCATTTGAAAGCATTTGTTGTGTACAGTGGGGATGAGCGAAAATGCCTCTGGCATTCTCGCGAAACTTTCCTTGAACTTCCGATGGTTCTGCAAAATTGCGGCAAACCAATTTTGTGAAAGGTTAATTAACCTCTAGTGCTGGGGATCGCACACTATTCCCAATAAATGCGGCCACAGCCGAATTTATTGACAAGATCCCCGGCACTAGATATTTTTTTTTTTTAATTTAAAATTCGACCTCGTTCTGAGAATTTACACCGGCCGCTCTCGCTTAAAATTTTGGTAAGCGAGAAAGACTGAATTTGCCGTGTATGCAGTTGTAAGCTGTTGTGGTTTTTCAAGTTTGTCTTGCACTGCTCAAAATGCATTATGTAATATCAACTCACCTGCCCCAACAAACAGCTAAAATCACTTTTACAATGCTTGCAAACTCCTTTAGAAGTGGTCCCACTAAAGTATGGAAGCGGTTCAGCACCAGACTGCCCAGAGACTCTGCATGAAATGTTTTAAAAACTGCACCACAACCACACAAAAAGCAAACATCCTTACAAAATATGGATTTTATGTACTCCAATTCATTTTAGCTTTGCTTATGGCACACAGTTACTGTGGTATTGTTTTGACAATGCCACAACATGTTTTTGCATTACAGTTGCATTAATTTCTCACCAAAATTGATAATAGGAGAGTCAAATCACCACGTACTCCAGCACATCGCAAAGATTTTCCATGGGGTTCAGATCTGAACAGTTGTGGCCAATTCATGTGAAAATGATATGAGGATTTATAAATGGGGAATAATAATAGCTGCGCAGACACAGACTACTCTCAAATCTCTTTTAGAGAAACATAGGAGGCGTGAGTGCCCATCCCCAGCAAGACAACGAGCAGAGAGAGCAGAGAGGGAATCAGAAGAGGGGTGGATCTGACCCTTTTGCAGGCCGTAGGTTGGGCACCCCTGCTCCAAATGATAACACTGCCCTCTACAGGCACCCTAGATACGTTCACCCCAGGCACCCAGATCATACTACAGCTCCCACAGACACCCCAGATAATAATACTGCCCATACCGGCTTGGGAAAATTGTTTTGTACAATAGTGTATATTCAACATAGAACAACATTTTTTATTAAAACCTAAAAGGTGATTTTGTTTTCCATCGTATCGCAGTAAATGGCAAAATGGGTTAAAAGGAAAAGGAACAGCATGAATCCACTCTGAGCCATTCCTCACTGTCTTTAAATTATTAATTCACGGTTTCTGGCTGAATGGGGCCACAGAAATTAAGCTGGGATAATTCAGTGACTCTGTCACATTGTCGCTGGATATTAAGGCAGTAAGGCCGGGCTGGAGCGAGTGAGTTCATGCATATCAAATGTTTGAAACTGGAACTCCATTACACCGAGTAAAACACAGCTCATTAGTTTGTTGACTAAACTGTAGGCCTCTGAGTCATTACCCAGGCTAACTGCTTGTGGACGCTGATGGATTTCCCAAGCACAACCAACAACCTTAGTTCATTTACTAATTTGACAAATTCCCCTCGTAGTCACTTTGAGCATATTCCATGTACAATGTCGGCAAGCAGCTGTTTCCTCTTTAATTACCAAAGTGGCAAATGCACAATGACAAAAATGTGGCGGTGAAGGTGAGAATCGATACAAAGACTCAGTGATTACAAGACGGCTCCCAGTTTAGCTTTATTCTTTATTATGACATCTTGTTCTTTTTCCTAGGCCAGTGGCTCACATATCTTTGTCAATGCTGGGGCTTTTCTTACCTGCAATAATTCAGAACTTTTGAGCAAAGCTGTTTTTTTTTAAATAAATATTATATTTCATGTGTGCACATCAGTGTTTCTCAAACTTTTTAACATAGGGGAACCCAATGAAATAGCTCTCAGCTTCTCAGGGAATCCCTTTCATAAAACCCATATTGGCAGCTTACAGTACATTAGCATGGTGGTCAGTGGGAAGAATGCCTCTTACATTGCTGACCATTGGGAAGACAACCACCATTACAGACAAACAAAAAGATCATTGGTGTCACTTAAAATGACCAGAGAGTCATAAACTACTCATTGCTGAAGGAACCCCCGGCAAGCTCTGGAGGAAGCCAGGTTGAGAAACATTGGTGTACATGAAAAATTGATACAAACTTTACCATCACTATATTGTACATGAGATGGTTTAGGCTATTCTTTAAGGATTGAATTACCCATAGGTGTGTTGGGGCATATATATGCACAAACCATAGCTGGCATGTCTTGAAAGTGCTAGCAAACTCTAACTCATAAGTGGCACCAGTTAGAGTTCATGCTATAACATCATTTCTTGCGTGAAGAACACCATGCACATAATTGGGTGTTCACAGTGACTGCAACAGATTGACTAATCTAAAGTAATAATTACTAATAAAAGATACCAATTACTAAATAGGAGAACACAACTTTGCCTTTGTATACTTTACTTATAATAAATCAACCCACTGAGGATTATATTTTCCTAAAAAAAAAATCCCAGGGTATCCATCGTTTTATGGGAGATGGGGGAATAAAGTAAGCTTTATCAGTAAGCTTTAGAAGTGATTATTTCATGTACACCTTAGATTGTAAGCTCTTCTGGCCAGGGTCCTCTCCTCCTCCTGTGTCATTGTAAGTATCTGTCTGTCATTTGCAACCCCTATTTAATGTACAGCAATGCGTAATATGTTGGCGCTATATAAATACTGTTTATTAACCTCCCTAGCGGTCTTATTCAGTCCAAATTTCCACGCAAAAAGCGGTACAATTTTTTGCATGGAAATGTATTTTTCATTGTAGCCTATAGTTCTTAGGCATAACTCACCGATATTTAACAAATTTAATACACTTAAAAATAAACTTTAAATAACAAAACACAAAAATCTATTTAAAAAAAAAATATTTAAACATGTAATGTAACTGTATAGTAGCATATATAATATATGTATAAAATGAATATATATATATAATATATGAATATTTCTTTGTATTGGACTCAATAAATCTATTTTGTATTGAATCCAATACAAAATTATTTGAAATACCCGCCAATCCTCCCGCCAGCACCGATGCATGCATCAACGTACCCCTTAGATCTCGTCTCTGCACTTTGCGGCTGGGGATCATATTAGGACATGTCCCCAGGATCTGTGGGGACCAACACGACAATAGGGGATGACAACAGAGCAAGGTAAGTGTTTTATTTTTTTAGGTAAAAGTGTGACTCGGGGTTTCCGCTATTTGAAAATCCACCCTGTGTCACACTTGGGAATAGGGGGGTTAACAAAAATAATAATAATAATAATATTAGGCAATGGGCCTTGCTTTCCTGCTGGAGAAAATGCTTTAGAATGTAAGTCTCTGGTAACAATGGGCCAAAGCTCCCCAAGGCTAGAGCCTGTGTTGTCCAGCAAAGGATCTTGCCCAGGATTTAAAACATTTGCTAAATAATAGCAAATTATTTTAGAAATTCCTTTTTCTGGATCACTCATTTTCACCTACCCTTTCCAGTCTTAGAAAGCTTTAATAAATAAAGTCTCAATGTATCAATGAGATTGAAAACCTTAACATTTAAAGAACTTTCAGAATCTAAGAATGCATTTTCAACTTTTGCATCCTAGAATGGATAGTGTCCACTTTGGAGTTGTATTGTGCGGACAATGCCATGCCCTAGAAATACTGATATATCAAAATCTAAGTGGAAATAGGTTGCAGTAATGTGTGGGAATGATGTGGGTCAATGCACAGGACCTTCAATGGTGTGCTGAGTTTCCATTTATTCCTAATGCACCTTACCAATACACTGCAGCACAACATGTGGCATTGTATGCTGTGCACTGAGCTTTTTAAAGAGTGCATTCTCCGTTTCTGTGCTGTTAATTGAAATAGGCTTCTAAATGCAACACATGACCACACATGGATGTCAGTGCAGAAAATGCACACAATACTTCTAGAGCTATTTGTTGTGATTATCAGCACAATCTACTTTAGTTCTTCACCTGCTATTTCTGCCTCTCACTTAACCTACCATATATTCTGGCTGCAAAGCTGACACTTTTCAATTTAATTTTCTTAATCCTACTTGTTTTACCAGGCACAAATATCCCTACATAAAAATGAAATAAACTATAAGATTATAAAATGAACAAATTAGCTAATCAGGCAATCAGCTAATAAATGTAAATCAATTGCAAATTAGGAAATCAACCAATTAAATGTGAACTTAAACCTTTAATAAAAAGAACCAAATAAAAACCTAATGAAGATATCTAAATGTAATGTAAACCCCTAAATCTGCCTCACCTACTTCGCCTCCAAGGCACCTTTTAGAACTGGCTAGGTAAGGGTACTGTGAGAGATTAACTTCAAATGCACTCACTGCAGAGAGGTATTTAGGGCTCCAGTTTAATTTCAGGGCACTCTGCTCACTTTAATTTATAAAAGTCTCCAAAACACAGCAAAAATAAGTAAAAATCCAGTGTTCTACTTTTTTGGGAATTAAAAGTCATCACAAAATGACTTAAAAACACAAAATTTACCCTCCTGGCTTTCTCTCTCTGATGCACTTCAGCGTTAGTGGTCCTGCAGACCTCCTGGCTTCTCCCATCATATAGGTTACACCCAGGCTGTCCATCTAAGTGTCACACTTACCACTTCCTCAATAAAGTGAAGATGCCTCTATCCGGCGCATGCGTGCCTAGGCTGGGCATGCCTAGGCTACCAAGCGTTATAAGTTTCGGCAAACCCACCGGCGATTCAGAAAATAGCTTCTTAATCATCCCTGGCTATTTAGCTGGCTCAGACACAGCACTCAGCGCTCGTGCAATGTGTTTCTACTAGTGCCGAGCCCCTAGCCTCTGAGCTAGTTCCTCTACTCCTGTTGCTTAATTCAGTGTTTCTCCTGTCCAGCTCCTGCGTTAACCCCTTGTTCCCCAGACTGTTGTTTCCAGCGTATTCCTTTGTGCTGTTCCAGTGTTCCTCTGTCTGTAGATATTCCTGTGTCACCTGTACCTCCTGTTGCTTCCAGTGTCTCCTTTGTTCCCTGTATCTGCAGTGGCCCGTGTCACTGGTGTCTATTTCCTGGATCCCCGGTATTTGACCTCTGCTACCGTGTATCTTTCTGCCCACCCTGATGTGCCCAAGGACCGCAATCTGGCAAACCTACAGCACAACATCCTCACCACTAGAGGCTCTGGAGAAGAAATGGCTGCTGCTTAGACTCTGCGCCTTGGCCCTTCTTAGGGCTCACAACACTTTTGTGCAACCTGTACCGCCCCCTAGTGGCCCTGTCTCCCTAAGTGCAACACTTAGCTACCTGGCCTTAAACTGCAACTACCTCACAATCTGAAATACCTGCTTCCTGTTATTATCAGCCAGGTGCATTCAAGCTATCCCCAATTTCTGGCCTAGATGAGGGATAGAGTGCCTAGCCCACCCATTCCTTCCAGGACACTCCCGGTCCGGATCCCAAATAAAATGGCACAAATCTGCAGCAATATAATTACACATGGCCCTATCCAAGCCCTTTCATTCCCTTTTCTATGAAAAATGGAGATATCTCCATTTTTCATAGCAAAGGGAATGAACGGGCTTGGATAGGGCCATGTGTAATTATATTGCTGCAGATTTGTGCCATTTTATAATGCCAGATATCCCCTGAATTTGTGTATCATGTATTTCATTCTGCTACAATATGTATGTGGATTTGATATAAAAACTCTAATTGGGAGCCAACTGTTCCCTTTGCTATGGGAAGAAAGGATGGAAGAGTGTTTTCAAGCACACAACATCCATGTGGAACATAAGGAGGCAGATGGATCTGGCAGAGCAGCAACTGGATTGAGAATAAGTTAATGTTCTTATTGAGACTAATGCAGGTTTAAAGTGTAACCTAAGCTTTGTGTATGCAGGGCAAGCAACATGTTTCCTTTCAAAACCGCAGAGCCTCTTGTGGAAACTCACTCTTTCTTTGCTCCTCTACTGCTGTGTCCTAGGCATGGAGAAATCCAGGTGTGTGTATATATATATATTTATATATATGGAGTAAATCTGGTTATATGAGATCATAAATACATAGTAAATCATGTTGAAAAAAGACATAACTCCTTCAAGGTCAACCACTAAGGAAATAAACCTTGATAAAACCTTATAAGCATGGTGGAACCAGAGGAAGGCAAAAAAAAAAAAAACCCTTATAAAGCATGATTCAATTCATTCCAGAGGGAAACAAAATTCCTTCCTGGTCCCATGAGGCAATAGGATGTTCCCTGGATTATTAGTCTCTGTTGTGTTTTTACTTTAAAACTTAATATCCAGTTATATTCTGTGCTTCTAGAAATCATCCAGCTTTTTCTTAAAGCAATCTATAGTAGTTGCTGAAACTACTTCCTGAGGGAGCCGGTTCCACATTTTGACAGACCTTAAAGTGAAGAATCCCTTCCTTATCGGGAGATTAAGCTTCTTTTCCTCCAGATGCAAAGAGCGCCCCCTTGTGCTTTGTAATGCTCTTAAAGTGAATAATGGGGAAGAGAGTTCTCTATATGGACCATTTATATATTTATACAGGGTGATCATATCCCCCCTTATAAGTCTCTTCTCAAGGGAGAATAGATTCAGTTCAGCTAATCTCTCCTCATAGCTGAGATTGTGCCCAGTGGAATATTTGCTCTCTATTCCTATTCTGGGGGTAACTAAATGTTTGGGATTATCCCTCACCTTTATTCTGCATGAAGTTGGTGATCAACATGATCTGAAGTTTTTGAGAAGAGGTTTCTCGCTGTTAACATTCTATTCAAATCTAAGAAATAGGGTTTCCTTTAGTTCTGCTTTAAGCCTTGGATGAGCAAATGTGTTGCTTATTTCTGGATAGACAAATCCCAGATTCACCTTCCTGGCTGGTGCTAAGAGGTAAAGCAGCTTGTTTTCAGGTGTACTCCATTTTTACAACTTTCAGAGTTCAGTGACAGGTGCTCTCTGCCTGTAGTTGACCTTCTTCTAAAGCAATGTTGACCTCTATTTAAGCTTTATCCACCTACTTTGAGCTGCGTTTGTGTTCCTATTGACTTGTATGAGGAGTGAAGCAGTTCTGACATGAACAAAAGCCTATCGACACAAGTCCTAGGGTTCACCATATATGAATTGACCAGCAATGGCTCCAGGGAAACCACAACAAGAACCGGAGGGAAAACAGAATCTCTGGTAAAATGTGACTTCTTTCAATACAACTGGGCAGGCTCAACTATAATGATTTAGTCCAGATCTACAGCAACTTGCATCTTTATTATCTGGAATGTCAAAGAACATCACAACAAAATTGAATATATTAAATGATTACAACATTCTTGAAAATGAATTTCAATTATGCACCAATTTCTCTTGAACTTCTTTTAGTAACTAGTAAAAGTAGACAAATCTCCCAAACGGAGGCAAAGACATATTGTTTGGAGAAGCTTATCTGGCCAGTGATCCTGTGCTGTGCGCCAGCGGTGTATCACACCCTATTTATTCGGTCTAGCAATGCCAAGTGGCTGGCTCATTCCTGCGCTGGCTGCTAGTATTTTATAGCCTTTCCGCTCCCAGTTGTCTGTTGTAGCGTTAAGCTTTCTGACCTGCTGCTTGTGTGTTTATTTGTTGGATTTACTGTTGCTGATCCAGCCTGTTCCCTTACCTTGTGATTGTACGCTGCCTGGACTAACCTTTTCCTGTGGTCCTGACTCTTTTTTGTTTTTGCCCTTGGATATCTCGTCTGGTGGACTGATTACCTGTATATGACCTCTGGCTCTGATTTCTGGACCTGCCTCTGCTGGAATCCTTTGTATTGCATTATCTGTGAGCTCCTTGTCAACTGCTGTTACTTCTCTAGATGCATTGCTTGGGCACAGAAGTCCTGGGGGCAACTGTGTCGTTAGAAGGAGCAACTAGCCTCCTGAGACTGAACAGAGGATTGCTATAGGGCAAAGAGTTCGGCGTTAGATTGTGGTCTGGCGAGAACTGGTGCTGAACCAGGGCATTACATCTATTATCTTATATATAGTCAAAACTTCTGTTACTGCACAAAAGCAACAACAAATATGTGCTTCCGATGGTGACCATCATAACATAAAGCTAAAAAAGAAAAAAAATATTCCTGGATCATCCAGCTGCACCCGCTATAGTCTATCTTCTCCTGTCTTGGAGAACCTTAATAAATCAGGCCCAATGTGGTAATTTGCCCATCCAGCCGGTGGTGGGTTGACATATGAAGGCAGTTAAGCATTTTACCTCCTTGTTGTGTCTTTCTCATGCTGTTGGCAAGTTCTCAGCATTGGTGGGATTTGAAGTGTGACAACAGCCTAAAACTACACAGATATTTTGGAGGTTGGAGGTTGGCAATTCTAGTCTGCAGGCCTAAAAGCTTACAGTTAGTTGTAAGAAGAGCTTCAGATGCAAATGACCAGAGATTTTTCACCTATTGGGGTGCCAAAGACCGGATGCTAACAAAATATTCCTGAAGAAGTAGGATGTGATCCTTGCATGTATCTCATAGTTGGAATTATTGGGTGACCTGATGTGCCAAAGACTGGATGCTAACTAAACATTCCCAATGAAATAGGCTGTGATCCTTGCATGTATCTTAAAGCTGGACTTATTGGGTGACCTGATGTACCAAGGGGTGCTAAGGGAATTCCCATGGAGGTAGGCTGTGATTCTTTCATGTATCTCAAAGCTGGACTAGTGTGTGCTATTAATATCCTTTAAGGTAATCAAAAGTTATTATCTATTGATGGGTTACCATCAACACAATGCTTCCAGCTGTTTGCACCATATACCCAGATGTATGTTATTTCATCTGTCTGGATGGCCCATTAAATCTTTCGTTTTTCAGACCAATCAATTCTTAATCTCTCCTGATCAGCATGTTACTGTAATTTGTTCATCAATTGCCTCAAGACTTTGTATGCTTTCGCTAGATGATACAAATCATTCTCGGAAGTTCTAATGGCAGATTAATTAGGCACTGCTTGTTCTTTGTGTAGCTCATACCCCCATTTCCGATATTAAACATAATAGTATTTTCAAAGGGAATTGTGTAAATAGTGCAAAGTATATTTGCATTTCAGATAATTTAATACCTCCAGCTTAATTGTTTCTTCATTGAAAGTCACATTTAGCCACTGAACTGGCATGGAATGAGAGCACTGTGTCAAATTACATTCTCTTCTGCTAATTAACATCTAATTAAGTTGCTTCAGGTGTCCTATTAAGTGTCAAGTTAGAGCCTAAATAGACATCACAGTTTGAATCGATAAGTGGGATTGTGATAATACTTTAATTGAGGATGTAATGTTTGGTTAATTGAGCATCATTTTGGTTTCCTATTGCCAAAGCTGAAGGTGGTAAATTACCTGGGGGTGGCAAATATATTTATGGAAAAGAAACAAGAGAAGATTATTAAACAATTAACAAGCACAGATACAATTTAAATTCCGCATGAGAAGGTTATTGTGTGCGTAATATGAGAATATCTAAAGGTCACATATCAGTTTGTAAAGTTTTATTAACTGTGTTGCTTGTCAGTTAGTAAAAGTTAAGAAGACTCATGTGTAGGGGTGCATTCAATTATTTAAATGTACTCATAGATGTCAAGGCAAACTGGAGGTTAGGTAGGGAAAGTTTAACCCAACCCAGGCCATAAAGGCCGCTGGAAGTTCCATAAAAGCAGCTGGGGGTTTGTGTTTATGTTTACAGACATGCAAACCCCTCTATTTGTGAATTAACATGGGGCTAAAAGCAACATGGTGTCCGTGGCCACCTACAGACATAAACTGGAGGAGGCCACGCCACCATATACATTGATATAGACACCATTGTCCTCTCCACTCCCCAACTCAGTCATGGCTAAATTTAATCCTGTGTTTCCCTTTCTCACTTATACAAGGAAGTGGGATTTGTATGCACAAAGCTATGTCTATTCCATTTACAGTAAACATAAAACCTCCAGACGTGTCTTTACATCTGGGGATTGCCATTTTATTTTGTCTTTTCATGAGCAATATCAAAAGTCCTAATTACAATAAAATGCTGTGCCATTCTCTACAGAAATTCTGTACAATTCTTCCTGTGTACACAGACGGACACATTTACCCTTTGTTCTACAGAATTAAAGGAAAATAAACAAAAAGCACTAATTTTAATTTAGAGGCGTTATAGCAAACGGATGTTAAAAAGCAAACGAGAAGTAAAGGGCAAATAATCATTGTGTTTTCCATGTGGATATTCTAAACCCGTTGAAGTTGCTGACGGATCAATGAACAACTGAGCGGAGATGACTATTGAACTTTCATATAAAGGTGAACACAGTGGGGTTCTGCTCGTCCTCCCCATAGAACAGAATGGGACTGTGTGTACAGTGCTTGTTCATTCTCACCAGAAACGTTTAGAAAACAGCGCAAAAGATCTAACGTGTTAGGGCTTAGGATCATGACTACTTGTGTATGGCAAATAAATTCAATGGCTATGGGCTCCGAGTCCTTTTTCTCCTTGGAGCTGATTTTATTACCACCAGAACCCTTTCTCATTTTACCATTCTTGTCTTGGATGCCGCACTTGCATGTCCCATCGCTGACGACAGATCCGTAGAAGTGATTTTATCTAATCTTGTGTTACAAGAGAAAACACATTATTAGGAAAAGAGCTGTGAGCAGAGTTTCTATTCTGGTGCCATTCCCATTTGCTAATTAGAATTCCGTTTCTGCCATGGTGACAATGTAATGAGCCTGGAAATGAAAAGTTTCTGTCTGTCCTGTCAGAGCATTATAGTATTGTGTGTGACACATGACTTAATGAGCAACAAAATGCCTAAGGGCAGGTGGACAAGGAAAAAGGAATACCTAGGCGGAATGTCTGCCGGAACATGCAGAATTGTGTTATACACACCTGTGAAGTGATTGTAGCGATTGTTTGTCACTTCTCTCCAAAAGTCCACCTGCTGCCAAACCTTGCCTGTTGCAGAGACCACATTTGCATTGGTCATTATCATTTCCTGTCCTATAACTATTAAATATTAGCTGGGGTCATTGTGACAGTTCACATTTACACTCATTTAGTCTTTTCTTATCTTTCAGGTCTATGGTTGACAACAAACCAGTGCTGGAAAAGGACTCTCTAGACTGCAACTTTGTAGACAATCTCTGCTTATATCAGATATTTAAATATATATTATATCTCTAAATATGTCAGACATGTTATAGATTTATAATTCATGCATTCTATATTCTATTCTAACATTCTATATAATGTTTCACTTCCACTGTGGGCCTAAAGCTACCTACACATGTCCAATGGTTCTCTCCCGATAATCGTCTCAGGGCCGATATCAGACGAGAATCTGGCATGTTTTACAGCGCTCATCGTTCATCGTCTGAACGTCCGTCTTTGCGGATCCACGGATGATGACAGACGAGCGATCCTAATGCAAGGGAAGAAGGCGAGCGCACAGCGGGGTGCCGCTCCATTGTTCTTTCCCTTCCCTCTGTATAGAGCAGAACGGTGCTGTATGTACAGCACTTGTTCATGCATCGTGCAGTCCTTATCGTTAGAAAAGATCATGAAAGATCCTTTCCAACAACAATAATTGCACGTGTGTATGTGACTTAAGTGCATTTTATTTATTTTCCTATCAAATCATCTTTGCTATAGGTAAAAATGTTATCTTCATCTCATTCTCCATTTGTCTTAGCCGAAGTGCTACTGTTGTAAGCAAAGGCAGCATTGACAGCAGTGCTCACATCATTGCTCTCCAAGCCGATGATCATGGTTAAGGTCAATGAAAGGCACCCCAAAGGGTTTTGCATGAGCACTCAAGATGAGTGGCTTATCACAAGCTTGAATTCCCGGGTCCTGGTGAGATCCAATATTCACCAGTAAATCACCCAGCAGTAAAAACAAACCACGCTCACTGCAAATCGCTGCAGCAAGCTTTTTAATTAACAGCAACAGGTGTCATTCCTAGCCTTATAGCTTTTTCAGTGTAAAACATTTAGGTGGTGACCCATACTTCCATTAAAAAAAGCAAAAAAAAACTTTAGTACTACTACCACCAAAGCAAAAGTTTATGAAAGCTCCATGTGGTTGGAACATGATGGACAGACCTAAAGCAAAACAAAATTCAAAAACAAACAAGGTAGATTTTTAAAGCAATCATGTTGATGAGAAAATAGCATTATCTCTGGAACTAAATTTAACAAAGTCAAACCCCTGCATTGTGCAACATATTATCCATACAGCTAGGACCTCTAGGTGCCTTTAGTTTCCAGATTAAGGATTTACAATCGCTCACCACCTACTTCTTGTAACTACAAGTCCCCTCCTATATAGACACTTGGTTCTTTTGTAATGCAGGGGTAACCTGGCATCTATTGTTCTTTCTATTTTGTGTGTCACATGACCAGATCTGATTGACCCTCCTATGTGCCAGAGTCCAGGGATGATGTCCAGTGTGCAAGCACGTTCATGAAACTGTGACCTCAAATGATCACTAATGAATATTGAATGTCTGTAAGGAGTTATAGCTGAGACATTCCATTAGGACAAGAAGGGTATTGACAAACAGTTGGTACTGGCAGTGGTACAGCACAAATCATGGGGGGAGGAATGGTAAAGGCAACAAAAGGCAACTGATACCGCAACTTTTATTACTTTTATAAGTGAAACTGGTTATGATGAACTTGTTCCTGGGTTGAATGATGATGTGGATTACATAGAATTCTAGAATTACCAGAGGAACAAGATGGTAGTGAAAATGTGAGACACTGATATTGAACTGTAATGCTGTAACTGTAATACTGAATTGTAATGAGCTCTCAGGCCAGGTCAACCTTTATCAAACTGATTTTGTGCTCTTGACTTGTATAGAGAGAGAAGATACAAATTGTTTTATTATTTTATTAAATAAAATATTAACTAATAACTTTATTATCATAAATAACAATATAGATAACAATATAAATAACACATATAAACAACCAATATAAACATAATATAAATAGAATCAAGTATCACTAAATAGTATACATTTAATACCTATAAAATTAAATACCAATTAACCTCCTAAGTGGTAATCCCGAATATGACGTTTACTTGTGGAGTGTGGATTTTAGTTGCAAAAAGCGGTAATCGCGAGTCACATTTGGGGTTACTTTAACCTAAAATAAAACACACTTACCTTTCTCCGTCTCTGTCCCCTGGCATCCTGCTGGTCTTGGGGACACGTCTGCCTCTTCTGATCTCCAGCTGTGAACTGCAGAGCCGTGATCAGTGGGGTTTCACGTGACGTCGGTGCGGTCGGGACTTAGCGGCAGAAAATTCAAAATCATTTTGTATTGGATTCAATGCAAAATAGCTGTATTGACTCCAATGCAAAGAAATAGTCA
>NC_092859.1:155610442-155627350 GCF_032062135.1 Pyxicephalus adspersus
TTTTTAACTTTTTTTTTTCTGGATTTGTTATTGTTTATTAGTAAATATAATTAATTGATTAACTATTAGTCATATTTTTGTAAGTTTTGCCTAAGAATTACAGCCTACAATGTAAAATAAATTTCCATGCAAAAAAATTGTAACACTTTTTGCACGGACATTTAGACAGAATCAGACCCCTAGGGGGGTTAAACAAAAACAATGGATTCCCCAATTTCAGCTTACTTGTTGCTGGTCCTCGAAGGCCACCACATTATACAATAGCTACCAGCCGCCCATTTTCCCAGTTCGGGAATGATATATATACTTTTCTTTCCTGTGCAGACCCTCCCCAAACAATTTCCACCAGACTAGGGACTCCATACTGTAGATGTGTCCCTAAATCGATAGCCATTTAATAAACTATCACACTTCCCTTAAGGACCAGAACCACCAACACTATTACCAACCAAAAACCCCCAACACTGCCACCTAATAACCCCACTAACCAAATGAGGGAGGACAGGAAAGTCCCTCTCCGAAAAGACCCCCACTTACTCTTCCTGACCCTTTAACTTTTTCTGCCCCCTCCTATACCTCCTCTTTCCTAACCCCCGCTCCCCCTTAGCTCACGTCCGACCAAAAACTTAACCCTATGCTTCCTGTCTGCCAAGTCATGTCGGCTTTCCCCTATGAGTTCCTTGAGCTTAGGATGACTGACCTTCCATTTACTGGTGCCTGCAGTTCTTCCACCAACACTACTTGACAAAACTAACAGCATGACATCTGAAGTCATTTTACATTTCTTTAAGGTTGGCATTCAGATGCCCTGTAAGGGGAACATTCTTCAAACTAATCAATACAGTAAGGAGCATTATTCTCAATGACATCCAATGCATTGGTTTTAGGAGGAGTCCTCTAAGAAATATTTTAGGGGGTTCTCTGCGGTGAAAAGGTTGGGAAAGTTTGTTCTAATATTTATGAAATCCCTTACCAGTCTTCTGTATGAGAAGCACAGCTGCCAATGATGGCAATTCCAATCTCCTCCCCAACATCCGTCTTATTTTCATACAAAAGTCCAACTTTATATTTTTCATCCAGTGCTGATACAGATTTTCTTTGAGTCCTGTTCTGTTAAATGATTTCCACAGTCTTCTGCAGAAATGATAAAGAGGGACAGATGGGGAGTAGAGAAGACAGCTGAAACAAAACATCTTGTCATCCGCACTCTATTCAGCTGTCTTTTTATCCAGCTTGATTTCCATGTCTTATCTTTGATCCCATTGCTACCATTTCTTTCTGCTTTTTTCAAACATTTTACTTTTCATGCTTCCCAATTCATCCACTGTACCATAGCTAATATAAAATATAGGTATTATGTAGAGTGAATGAAAAAGAATGTCTATGGCCACAGCTAAAGCTATACTCTAACATGGAATCTCTCTCTTTTTTGGGGGAATTGTGTAGGAAATATAAATATATATACTAGATATTGCTGAAATAATATAATATATATTGTAGCATTGAGTGGTATTTTAGGCCAAAACTAGTGGGTATTTGACAGCATCTTTCTCTATTTTACCGGAGAAGAGTTTTAAGGTCTTGGACATGGCTGTGGTTAATGGCAGAAGTGCAGCATGACCAATGTTTTTTGGAATCTATGTCGAAATTATATTGGAAGGAATGAGTGGGCCAAACAACTCCATATCTGTTCTAGGCCAACAATTTGATATGGCTCTGGAGCACCTGTCCGACACATGCCTAATAAAGGGGAACATGCAGCTGAGGTTAAGGCATAGAGATGGAGTCTTACGCCAGATGCCCAGGAAATGAGTCCTGTGTGCCAAGGAGCTTTAGGAAGCGTGTGTTCTGGAAGAGTCATTAAAGCTTCCAGATTGAGAGTGCTGGCCAAGCAGCCCTGTTGGCATTCCCTTTCTCATTGGGACATGTAAGTGGCTTTGATTTATACTAAAAGAGCCACCTATGGAGCAAGGTGGGACTTTACTTGGGCAAAACTGCTAGAAGCAATGAGACAACAGTGAAAAAAGCTTCAGATATTGATGATAATAATGTCCAGCTGATTTTTTTATTTTTTTGGAAATGCTACACAGTGATGTGAAGTACACTTTCTTTCTTAAAATAAATGCAAGCCAGAGGCTTTAGACTCAGAATGCCATTTGGGTTTGATTTAATGTCTGATGATTTAACCTCTTCTCCATTTTGCACTAATCTGAATCCAAAGATTTCTTTATATATCCTTTGAATCACTTTATGGCTCTCCATGTCTAAATTGAAATAAGAGCTGTAAGAACAAGGAGAGGTGATCCTCCTCTAAATGCTTCAGCTGTGAATGTGGGTCCTAAATAATAAATTAGGATACAGATTTAATTGTACTAATACACGTGTTGGATATAAAATAATCATAAGTCATATTTCATATTTATTTCACTGTATCTATGGCTCTGTGGACCCTTGGATTTTATGTGCAAATTCATATTTTAACTCTTCTGCTGGTTCTATATCAGCAAATATGGAAGGTTGTTGTAAAGTTTGTATACTTCCAGTTACCGACTTTCACATAGATGTGATTCAGGTGGCCCCAAAGTTGCCCAATCCCATCTACAACTGCATGAGTGTTCGACTTCCCCCAATTTGACCCCCTACCACCACCATTTGTTCCAGGCTTACCTGTTCTTCTGAGTTTTCTTGGACTTCCATACTTCCATCCACTGTTCTTCCATGGTTTAGTTTGGAACAGTTTTGCAGACAGACCTGGCTACTCTGGTCAGGGAAAAAGCTTATTGATTAAGATTGGGTATTCTTTGCAAAGTGAATGTTCACCTTATTCACTAAGCTAAGTGAAATACCCCTTGCAAAGAGATAATTCACCTTCCTTTTTAACACATCATATAATCTTTTGGTAAATCAACCCCATTGTCCTTCTTTCTCACTTTATTCACACCATGTATGGTTCCAAGCTTGGAAAAGTGATTTTGTCATTGGTGCATGCTATGTGTATTTGTAAAAAAAAGGTTTACATACCTAAAGCATTGAAATGAAAACTTGTAAAATTGTGCAATACTGAGAGGGTTTCAAAGCTTTTATTAGCCTTTATGGGTTGGCACAATTGGTTCTAGACATTGCTTTTCATAGGCATTACACGTGAAATGTATCTAAATAATCGTAGGCTAGTTTTATATAAGCTTCTGATATTTCGACTCGCTCTACTTTGCAAATTGAAAAATGCACTGCCTAAAAATAACTTGCTGATTAGTACAAACCTGCTATCCATATACACAGCTAAAAGTATTTTCAGTTTGTGTACAATATGGAAAACATGAGACCAGGGAACATTTTTTTGTAACCTAAGTGCTCAGATACAGTGCAGCAGCCTAAAGCATAAATGTGAATGAACTGAGACTGTGGTATGGATTCTTTTACCTTTGTTACATTGAATGAACCAGTGGAGGATGTAGCCAATGGTGCACCTCTGTATAGAACTAACTTAGTGCCCTCCTGCCTTACTGACTTCAGGTCCTTGTGTGGGACCCTGTGATGTACATGCAGTGTTATCATTAAGTAATATATATAGTTAGTCCCCACTTTTCGACTTGCCTGATTATCGACCTGCGCGTACTACCAGCTCCCCCCCGTGAGTACACTGTACAAAACTGTACAGTGCACATTCAAGCAGCGTCTCCTCTTCAGTCTCTTAGGCATCTCTCTCTTTCTCCTCAATGATCCCCGGTCTGCAGACTGTCTGTCAACTTGGCACTGCAGACCTATCTATCCTATGCTCTTCGCTTAACGACAAATTAGCTTAACAACCAGGCCGCAGGAATGGAACCTGGTCGTTAAGAAAGGAGCATCTGTAGTGGCTAGAACTTTTGCCTTTGCAGCACCAAGGTTCCAAGTTTGAAACATGACCAGGACACTATCTACAAAGAGTTTGTATGTTCTTCCCGTGATTGCATGTGTTTTCTACTGGCTCTTTGGGTTTGCCCCAACAAGTCAAAAACATACTGGTAAGTAACGTGGTCCCCCACAAAAATTGCTATTAGATTGTGTTAAAGACATATGACTATGGTAGGGACATTAGATTGGGAGCACTTTTAAACTTTTTGAATGTACTTTGTAAAGCACTGTGTAATATGTTGGCGCTATATAAATATAAAATAATACTACAAATACAAATGCTACAAATTTACAAATTTATATACTCATATTTGCGATTTTTACAGAAATAAACAGATCTGTGATTTTTAGATACAATACAGTTCAGTTTCAGTTCAGAGAAATATGAACTGATGTTCACTGCTCCACTATATTTTCACCTGTTGGCAGTAAATCCTGTACTAGACTGTTATTCTACATGTTCTGTGGTGCAACATATTGTTATTCTTACCTGCTTTAAATTTGTTTGGTGATGCAAGAAGAAGAGAGGGGAAGTATTAAAACACTGGCTTCAGAACTCCTGCATCCAGTTTAAATGATGTGAGCTTACTATATCACAGTTGTGCTATTTATTTTTATATAGCGCCAACATATTATGCAACGCTTTACAAAGTTGATAGTCATATCACTAACTATGTCTAAAAGGGGCTCACAATTTAATGTCCCTACCATTGTCATATGTCATTACCACAGTCCAAGGACAATTTTGGGGGTTAGCCAATTACCTAACTTCATTTTTGGGAGGGGAACCAGAGTGCCCAGAGAAAACCTACGCAAAAACTGGGAAAACATAAAAACTTTTTGCAGATTGTGTCTTGGCCCAGAAATGAACCTGTGATGCAAAGACAATGCTAACCATTAAGCCAAGTTTGCTCAGTGCCCAAACGAGCCTATATAGTAACAAATAAAACAAATATCTGTGTCTGCTTTTTCTTAAAATTTACTTTAAAACATGAATTAGGATACAGAGAACAGTAACAATGTATAAGGAGTACAGGGCTTTTCACCCAAACACTACAAATGGTATAAATAGAGTTGGGAAGACAAGAGGTGATGATCCATAAACCTGGAATGGGGTCTGGGGCATAATAATGAATTTCCTTGTGGATGACCAATATATTATGATAATAATGACGTTCTTACTGTAAAGTGATTGGTTTGTTTTAGGAGGGACTTTCATCTGCCCATTCAAGGTGATGATGATTCTATGATGAGCCTATTCTGCCAAGGAAGGTGCATTCACAAACCTAACTCTTCCCCTGCTACAACAGTCCACCATGGGATAGCTCTGGTGTCAGTAGATGATGTCATTTCCCCGACCACACAACATATTTTTTCTTTTGTGTCTTCCATTTGCTCTCTTAGATAGGAGCACCGTCAAAGTTTACCTACTTCCTCATTCTATTTCTATTTGTTGGCAAAACAGGTTGAGGGCTGCAATGAAGAAGGACAGAAGACCATGTGGAAGAAGAATAGTTCTTGCTGTAGATGGACGTGGTCTATCAAGAGGCAATCCAACCACCACCAGCAGTGTATACTTGTCTTCCCATTGCTTTGGCTTCTGGGTATTGAGTAACATGTGGCTCACTCCATGTGGCAGTGCTGATCTAGAGTCGTCATAAGGTGTCCATTTGGCCATTTAGCCATTTGTAAGTGACCATTTAGCAACTCATAGCTTACAAGGGTTTCTTCCCTCTCCAGGGGCTGAATAGAATGGTGATAAACAAGGGGAAGCCAAGCGTATATAGTTCATAGGTAAGTCCTGGAAGTACAGAAGTCCTGGTTCTCTGTCCCACATGAGCCAAACACCAAACCAAAGTCCACTTAGTTTGCATTTACTTCTCAGTAAGACAGAATGGTCTTGTGCAACAAACATCCAGCAAAATGATCACTGGGGAATGGTTAATCCAACAATTCCTTTAAGTAAATGTTCATTTTTCTTTATGACCAAGTCTCTTCCAAAGTAAATGTCTTATAAAATAAAAACACATTAGTTTCCATCATGGTTATTGGAACAACAGTTTAATTTTTAATCAAAATACCATGCCTAATTACACTGGAAATACACCTTTCAGCAATAAATGAGATTTGGTAGCACTGTTGATAATGAGATTTGAAATCTCATTACAATAACATGTTCCAGTTAATAAATCCCCATGTTCTGCCCCATTAATTGATGTTTTTTGTTCTTAAACTTTGAGTCTGATTTTTATCTGATTTACTTACTTCTTAATCCTTGCAGTGCCAGGGGATGTGACTATTAATTGCTACCCTGAAAAACTGCTGCAGATGCTACTAACAGATGTTTGCCCCTTTTACATTAATTTTTTGGTGCAAATAAATATATTTTTATTGTTGTCAGGCTAAAAGTAATGGATCAAAGACATGAGCAACAAATTGTCCTATATGTTCTATCAGGTGGGGCATTTATTAGGTCCCCTGACAGCACCAAACTTATCTACCGGTATATAGTCATAATGCCCAGCCCTGTACCATTAATATTCTTTTTTACCTTTTTGAGCTGACTTTAAGGTAAAGTCTCTCAGCTTGTGTCTATACACAGATCTATAGTAGGCTACTAGGAGGAATGACCACCATTGCAGTGGATTACATTCAGTCCCTTTCTGCATAGTACTTGCATACCTGGGGTCCTACAAACAGGTATACATACATTTACATGGTATGGCTATGTTCAGGCCCATGGGTTTTTGGAGCAGGACTACTGCAGTTCACTGTTGTCAATCAGTACTCAACCACCCAAAAGAACTGCTCATTACTGAAAATAATGGGAACATAAGAAACCCTGGCGCTGTGAGATTTTTCAAAAGCTCCATACAACTTTTCAGCTGAACCACTTCTAAGGACTTGAATGGGAAAGAACAAGCAGTTGCAAAGTGGTTGAAAGTGTATTCATGGACAGCAGATGACCCATAACCCTTTGGGGTAAGAGAACTTAGACCACTGACTGGATCATTCAGAAAAAGCTCATGAATATTTGTCAATTACTCCACTCACGTATTCTGGGCATATAGCAATTACAAATTTAAAACCAAAGAGTAGTTAACAGCATAATTGTCAACCACTTGCCTAAAATTACCATAAAATAGGAAAGGATATCTAATACAGCATATCAAAAATGTTCATAGAAAACCTACCATGAAGGCATATTAGCTGAAATTGGTGAGATCTCCAATTGCCTGCTTATAGAACACAGAAAGTCCTACCATGTAGCATGATGGTCAGATCAGGTTGTGGCTGTTGTTCAAAGAAAATAAATTGTTTAATGTACTTTAAATGTATGGAGCAGTGAAAAGACTGAAAAGTCAACCAGGCAATCAAGTTTTCATTAACCTTCAAAGGCTTTATGGAGTAATTCACTCTTAATATTAGTAAGCACCCATTCCTCTACTTTCCCAAATTAAACCAGGGCTGCTTGACATTGAATTCAATTTGGCCACAATAGCCCTTTTTTTGAAACAAACATTTAAAATAAATGACAGTAACCAATAAAAAAACATAAATCACTATTGACAAGAGAATATTTTTTTGGTGTTCACTGGCTGAAAAACCTTGCAAAGCTCCAGTTGCACTCCCACTGGCTTAAGAACAGTTCAGTTTAGGTACATTAATACGTAGCGGCAACCCGCTGCACGCTTTCCTCCTTCACTGGCATTATGATCGATCGTTGTTCATCGTCCGTGGATCCGCCAGGACGGTCCTTCGGACGAATAACGACGCGGGCTGTACACACTTTAGATCCTCTTTCAATATCGGCCCTGAGTTGATTATCGGGTGAGAACCATTGGAAGTGTGTACGTAGCTTTAGGAACCGAGTTCCAGGTAGAAGCAACAGCAAACAGTTAAAAGGAAACTATCTAATCTAAATCTGTTTTGTCAGTCTTTTAGAAATCCAAAAGAACCCTCCCAAAAAAAAACAGAAACCCAATACTAAACAATCTCAAGGTCATGTGGGCAGGACAATTTCATCCTCGAGCTGCTCTTTCCAGAATGATCTTCTCAACCATTCTTACTCCAACCCCTTTGTTGCTCCTCCAGCCAATCAGTCAACTACAACTGAATAAATCCTCCTATTCCTTATCTGCACCTCACACCATTTAACTATTTTCTGACTATTCCTCCCATTAGTCATATTACATTTACTTTGATTCCCTCATCTAGGGCTAACTGGAAGAATTGTGAATTTGAAGATGAATTTCTCCAAGGTAAAGCCAGCTACCTAGGTCATTGAAAGTGTTTAACCTTTACTGTATATTTAATTTAATCTATAATCTTAGACCTGGTATTTTACCATGTAAATATGTGGATACCATGTCTAAAACATGGTCCTAATTCTACTTCAAGCAAGGAACACTAAGTATATAACTTAAAATATAGAACACTACAGGGACATAAATAGTCTGTGATTTATGCTGTGATATGGAACAGCAACTGTAATCTAAAAAGTTAAAAGCAACACAAAAAAGTGATAAATTATTGTACTAAAAGTCCACCGACCTTCGCAGCTTTGCAGTTTCCCTAAACTAGCTAAATTAAACTTTCAACCATTGACTGATCTTGTATTTGGCTGAGCCGCCCTCTAAGCACCACACAGGTAGGCATCTACAGAGTCAAAAAAGTAAGGGTTGGCAATAAAGTTTGCTTTAATGTTTGCATTGTGTATTGATGACCTAGGGAGAATGAAAGGGAATGGTTCTCAATATACCTGTTTTAATATAATATATATAATTATAGCAGACATAGGCAGTATTACACTTCTGGAATTTGACAAATGTGCAAAAATGTGAATGCCTATGGGACTTTCAGTCTTTAACAGCCCATGAATAGGGTAACATAACAAAAACCCACAGAGACCACTTTGCTCAACCTACCCATCCTCCCTTTCCCAATCAAATACAAGCACACTTATTTTAGTTAAATCGCCTGCAAGTATTTTAATAATTACAACAGCAGAACCTCAAAATGACACTTTTGATACTTTTATTGTAACTTCATAACAGATTAACACCAAACAAAAACATAAAACATACCAAAGTGAAAAGATCTTAACAGAGCACAACACAAATGTTTCTTATAATTTTCTAAGGTTGCTGGTCCTCATAGACATCCACAACATTAACTTGGTATATGTGCCTACGTGATATTGCTGCTCCCAGCTTCACTATCACCCAGTTTGGGAATATTGTCAAACTATTCGCAGATTATTTCAAACGAAGAATTTATTTAATCTGATTTTTGGCTCCCACTATTCAGTTGATTCCTAGCCAAGGATGTGTTCCCAGTCCTTTTGATGGCGACTCTCAAGGACCTCAACTGCTTACTCATACCCAACCATCCCAGGCGAAACTAAGACCCAAAACCTCTGGAACAATAGAAAGGATGGAGGGTGGGAAGCTCTCACTATCATAGCTAAATTCTTCATGACCTTACCTCTCTTCATCCTACACCTTTATCACCTTACCCCACCCTTACCTCTGCACCCCACCAATCCTCATACTGAACCCTCTGTAACCCCAAAACAACTTTTAACCTTAACCTGTCTGCTCCACTGCTCAACCAGTTAGTCAACTCCTAAATTCTCTCAGCTCATTCACATACAGACATAAAAATATCAAGCTCAACCATTAAAGAAAGAGAAAAATACTACAAACCAACAAATCCAAGAAAGAACGCTATATACATAGTTGATTCAGGGGATAGCAAACTTTCCCCTTATAAACCCTGGTCCAATTTGCTACAAATAGGGGAAAAATCCTTCCTGATTCCCTGAGGCAATTGGATGTTCCCTGGATCAGCAATCTCTGTTATCCTTACTTTAAAACTTCATTACCCAGTTATATTCTGTGCTTCTAGAAATCATCCAGCTTTTTCTTAAAGCAATCTATGGAACTTGCTAAAACTACTTCCTGAGGGAGCCAATTCCACATTTTCACAGACCTTACAGTGAAGAATCCCTTCCTTATCCAGAGCTTAAACTTCTTTTCCTCCAGATGCAAAGAGCGCCCCCTTGTGCTTTGTAATGATCTTACAGTGAATAATTGGGAAGAAAGTTCTCTATATGGACCATTTATATATTTATACAGGGTAATTATATCCCCCCTTATACGTCTCTTCTCAAGGGAGAATAAATTCATTTCAGATAATCTCCCATCATAGCTGAGCTCCTTCATTCCTTTTATTGGTTTAGTCCTTTTATTAGTTTTTGTCCTTTTCTACAAATCCACAATATCCTTTTTGTGGTGCCCAAAACTGGACTGCGTATTCCAGATGAGGTCTGACCAATGCTTTGTACAAGGACAGGATTATGTTTCCATCCTTGTAGTCTATTCCACTTTTAAAACAAGAAATTGCAACATATTGATATCTTTACATAGTATGTAGTCAGTGTTTGAGAATGATAATGATGACAAGTTGATAAATATACAAGCATTATTTTTTGATTTAAACCAGGGTGACTTTTTGATTGTCAGTCCAGCCTTCAGTGCCATGCATTTATTTTCTCCTTGGGACACTGTAATATAACTTTCACAAGTTCTGTATTTGAACATCACAGCCCTAGGTGGTGCTAAAGTACCGCCGATAGAAAAGGAGCCACAGCCTGACACTTGGGTGATCTACCTGCGATGAAATACCAGAATAAAATGCAAAAATAGAATATTAGGCTGCTTATATACAAGCGACATTGAGCCGTGATGGAATTATCATTTACATAAAAATATATATTCTAATGGAATATCATGCCTTTAATTTAACTGAACTTGTCTTTGCCATATAAGAGAAAATGCTAAGCTGCTGTTTGTTGATCGTATTGTGTTTTTCAATATGTTTAAAAAGCATAACAATAATAGCATTTAGAAAAATGTTATCTGTTGTTTGTTCCAGATGAAAAGGAAGTGAATGATCCCTGCTTTAGAAGTGAGTGGATGCAATGTTCTCTGGATTCCGCAAGCCAACAGACCTAAACTAGGTCCCTCAAGCCTTTGTGTTTTACATGTCTGCCATCTGAAAGTCTCAACATGCTCGGAGATTAAAGAGGACCTGAACTGTTAAAGCCAGTTCCATTTTATACATTTTGGATAAGGCAGTAAAATATACCATGTGCTAAGCTGCAGGACAGGCCATGTCCCTTCTGCAATAAACACTCTTACCTGTCTAATGCATTAGGGATCTGTCAACCCCCTCCTACGCTTGCCAGGACCTGAATGAACTGCCATGCCCCATGTGGGAGTTATGTCATTCCCGCCTGGCCAATCAAGATGGATGAAGATCATATCCAGGAACCTAGAGAAAGAAAAAGATGTTGTGCCTACGAAGAAACAGGGACAAGTGAGTATAGAAGGGTTGGGTTTCAATTTAAAGCTTTGTCCCAAAGCAGATGTCATTAGCCTGATTTATTAAAGCTCTCCAAGGCTGGAGAAGATACACTTTGATCAGTGAACCTAGGTCATCCAGGAAACTTGGAATGGATTTTTTAAAAAAGTATTTGCTATTTATTGGCAAATGTTTTCAATCCTGAACCAGATCCATTCAAGGTTTGCTGGATCACCCAGCTTCACTGATGAATGTGTATTCTCTCTAGCCTTGGAGAGCTTTAATAAATCAGACCCAATGTCACCAGAATTGCCTGGGGTCTTTCCCCCAATATGGACTTACCATGCCTTGTTCTGCACCTTGTTTTGATGTGGAGGTTGCCATCATGGTGAAGGAGTAGGATTTTGCTTCTCTTGTCAGACCTGTGCCCCGAATGACTGTTGATCTGATGACTAAAGGGGATTTAGGCAGCAGCAGAGGTGGTGATAAAGTACAGAAAAAAAATTAAGCAGAGGCAAGGTGATACTTACCCTCTAGGTCCACATATACAACTTCCACTTCAGCAAAGAGAACAGTAAATAGCAACATAACCTCCATCTCTGCAGGCCTTCATGTGGCAGCAAAAGCTTCGAAAGCTTTCTTTTATCTACATTATTGCCTATAGTTTTTGCCACTATAAAAAGTGTGAATGCCAATTGTTGAGTATAAAGCAGTGGTCAGGCTGACTGCCACTAACGTGATAATGTAACGTAAAGATGGGGCAAATAAAAAAATTGTGTTATTGGGTTTACCTAACCAAAAAAGGAGAAAGTGGTAAAAGCAAAATATACAAACAAAGAAAGTCAGCAAAAGGTCAAAAGATGGATAGTGTCCATCTTGTCAAGTTCATGTTGGTAGAGGGAGATTTTGCAATAAGATGCTGCTGTGTCTAAAATGAGCATATGAATAACTATCTGTTGCTAATAATTCCTAGGCTACCTATAGATGTGCAGATATTATGCCAAGAATAACTTAGAAAGTATCTGCATATTCTTATACAAAATTTTTAACACCAAGAATGTTTTTCACAAGTTGATCTTAAATTAATGGACCAACTGCGAGTGCTGCAATTGTGGTTCCTCAGCTCCAGCAGCTTCTCCTGGAATTTCCTCTTTCAGGGCCCTCCTTCCTTACTAGCTTTGACCTCAATTAATTCATGTTTGTGCACACCCATACCTTCTGGTGATTAGTTACAACTACTCACTTGGAACTTCTGTACCAGTATTTGTTGACCTTTTTAACATGGGGAACCCTTAAAATTTATTTCTGGTCTTTTGGAGAACTCCTGGTATAATTACTATATCCACAGCTCTCAGTTTACCTTAACTCCTTAATTTGCTGGAATTCAACAAACCCCAATTTTCAAAGAAATAAAGTAAGTCTTATATATATATCTATTTATTTACTTTACAATGGACATATTATACTAAAATAGGCAACAATCAAAAAATCTTATTTACTTACTATACAGTGTAACTTTATAATTCACTATAATATATAATTTTAGATACACCTATTATATGTACACAATAACATCTACTATAGTATCCCATAGGTCACTATCAAAACACACACATACATGAATTTATTCATACACACATACATACACACATATATATGTTTAAATAGTTTTTGATTGTTCATCTCTTTATTTACTTACCTATAGCCTAAGCATCCTCAGCATTACCCCTGAAGAAGCCAATAGGTGAAATGCGTCAAGTTAAGAGGCGTCTAGATTTACTTTTTTCTTTTTTACTGTCTATCACTAACTACTAGCCATATGATTAGAGAATCTATGTATAGTTAATAAGTCAGGTGCATCCTGGTATTTAATATGGTTATAGGCTTAATAACCTCTGGAACCCATAGTATGTATTGATGCATGTTCTGTTTCTGATATATGTAACTTTTTAAGAATAATACAAACTGTTTTGCCAATTCAATACACCCCTACCTTTGCTCTTTCTTTTTGTCCTACCACAACTTACTTCTATGTAAGTGGGGTGTGGCAAACCAAAAAACAAATAGGAGTGGAGTCTATATCCCCATTTCCTTCTTGTCACATTAGAGTGATGGTCAATGGGAAGAATGTCATCCTTGCCAAATTGGTCGTTGATGCTACTTAAAATGACCTGGGAAGCATATATTGCTCATTGTTCCAGGAACCCCTAGCAACTTCTGGAGAAACCCCAGGGTTCCACAAAACCCTGGCTAAAAAAACTGCTATGGACAATGACCCTAAATGCTAAATTAGGAAGATTCTAGCTATAGCAAGATGCCTGAGCATGAATGTCCCTAGTGTTGCTAAGCCATGGTGTTTTTTCTTCTCCAGCCCTTACCTTTGGTCTGTCCCCAACAATTCTTCTGTCAGACAACTTAGTGTTCCAGGTTTAGTTCTTGTTTACTGCTAGTGATCTCAGGCAGGATGAGCATGGGGGTCACTCCCTGGTGGAGTCTATTTCACAAGACTAATACCCCTAAAGTGTGCTCTGATGAAGCTTGGACTCTCCTTCGCTCCTAAGTCCTTGAGGATTCATCTCCATGCCTCAATGAGGATTCATCTCCATGCCTCAATGAGGATTCATCTCCATGCCTCAATGAGGATTCATCTCCATGCCTCAATGAGGATTCATCTCCATGCCTTAATGAGGATTCATCTCCATGCCTTAATGAGGATTCATCTCTATGTCTCAAACGTGACACTGTTACGTCTCCCCATTGGTTGCATCAGAACACACGTGGCCCTTTCTTCATTGTTACACATAAAATAGCCCATTTACAGCTGACCACAAGAGATGTTCATTACCTGCTTCTTAAAAGTACAACCTGAGTATCACAAGCAATGATCAGAACATCGCTTGCTGTTATCAGGCCACCATTAGCTAAGCAATGAGCTGTTAGAGCTGTAAATCTTTCAAGTAATAGATGCCTCCTGGTGCTAACTCATTTATGACCACTGAAGTAACCGGCAGCCTGACAGCTCAGCTAATGGTAGAATGGTATGAGTAACAAGAATTGTAATGATAGCAAATTTGATTGAAGCCAGACTTTGATGTCCTTAGATGTGCTTCACTGAGCGGCTGTCAGTCATCATGACACATGGAGAAAGTTGAACAGACAGTAGACAAGTCAAAGGCCCAGGAGGTACAAAAACTTACTAATATCAATTATCCCAGAGCCAGGAAAAAAAACATTATTTGTGGAAATAACATTTAACGATGTGTATGGGTTTTATTTTTTATAGGTCAGTGTTATATGTGTCTCATTTTGTTTGTTTATTATATACTATGAATTAAATTGAAATATAATTTTCTACAGTTGTGGGGTCACTAGTATTTCTTGAAGGGTTAGTGAGTTTGTGGATTCATTAAAGTCTATATTCAAATGATCATTTAAAACTCAGATCTAATTAAAAAGCAAATTATCTTAAATGTTGGCTCATTGAAAGTAAAAGATTCACTAAAACTGTTAGTCATAATTTGCTATCTATAGAAAGTCACAGTTTAGTACAATATATATTTAGCAGCAATCTGCTTTCATATTAGCATACTGGTTGGAGCCATTTAAAATGTTTCTTTTCAGCTCTGTGGCCATAACCATTGAAGAATGCTCATATATGCAGTCCAAATTTACAGTATCATTAAATTCAGGTGCATGGTGAGATTGCATTGCAGTACAAATTTCTTACACTCCAGAACCATGCATCTTGGTTGAGATGCTACATGTATCGTCTCACCCACAGCTACCAATAGGAAACAAATAGGAGCAATCGTAAACAGTGCAGTTCTACCCACCGCTGGAATAAAATGTTGAAACGTTCGTATGTTTGGTTTGTTGTAAAACCAGACCAGCAGTTGGGGTGGCATGGAGGCTGACAAGGTGCTAACCGCCAGGATATCCCAGCAACATCTGTTTCCATTGCCCATCTCAACTTCATTTTGTTCAGACTGGTTTACATCTGTTTCGGGATTACTGGTCATTAGCAGTGCAATCCAAAGGCAATGGACACTTTTCTTGAAGAGAAACTAAACTGAAGACTGCCAAAAAAAAAAAAAACAATTCGATCCATCTGGGGTTCTCTTGCATCGGGTCTCGCATCATCATGGAGCCGGAACTCCAGGCGCTGCCATCTTCTCCTCTTCTTTCTGGTTCTTCATCCTACGTCACCCGACCCTGACGTGAGATCGGGAGATGTAGGATGAAAAAAATAATGCTGATCTAACTGCGCATGCGTAAGATCGGCAAAGTTTTCTGTGTGCGCAAAAAAGTCTCCTTCTGCACATGCCCGAGATGCTCGGGCATGCGCAGAAAGAGCACCCAAGATACCTATGTCAGGCATCGCGGGAGGCTCCTGGGTGCTTTCATTCATTCTCGATCACTTAGGTGGCAAAAAAAAAAGGCTGTTGCAGAATTTTTACTTTACATAAAAGGGTTGTCTACTCTTTTATGTAAAGTGAAATTTCGGAGTTAAGGTACGCATTAAACAGGGCCATTCTAGATTTCACTTTAAGAACAGAGATGTTCATTAATATGAACCCTGAGACAGCCAAAGTAGGGCTTAGGCAGTCAGTACTGAAATACCTGCAAGTTTTTTGATGTCTTCAAATCATTCTTTTATGTATGTCAAACTGTTGGATCCTAGGATCAGGCTGTATACAAGCTTCAACATATCTCCAGGTTTAGAAAATCATATCTGTTCCTATATTCTATTTTTCTATAATCTAATATGAATGCTACAGCCAGACTTATCCATCCTTCCCACCGCTCCTCTTCTTCTGCCTCTCTTTGTAATGCTCTACACTGGCTTCCATTTCACCTTCAAATCAAAATCAAATTAAAGCTCCTGTGCTTTGCCTTCAAATCCCTCCACAGGGAGGCTTGGAGGTCAAATACAGGTAGTCCTAGGGTTATAGACATCTGACATATGGACACCTCCTAAAAACAAATAGGGCTTCCCTGCTCACTCAGTGTAGAACAGAGGCTTAATGGAGGGAGTTGTTGCTTTGCATGACTTGCAGAAGAAATCTTTTGCTAATCACAGCTGAGGTTGTGGGTGATCTTAGGAGAGTGAGCTCAAAGCACAGCCAGAAGTTAATGATTGTCTAGGCTCCATAAAGATTTTTATCTAATATGTTAAGACAAACATCTGTCCTAATAGCATTTATTAAAATAATGTACCTGTTCCGACTTACATACAAATTCAACTTAAGAACAAACCTACAGTAGTTATAATGTACAAACACCCTTAGCAACTAATCAAATATTAGGATGTTTGCTTTTTGCATAGATTACTGTGCGGATATTAAACAAAGGTCCCAGTTTTGTTTCATTGATTCCACGTCCAGCACTGTTATCCTCATTGTTGTATTTTGCTCATTTTCATTACTCGGGGGGGTCATTAGTTTCATTTGCCTTTCTTTGTAGTTCTCTACATTGGCTTCTGTTTCACCTTACAATCAAATTCATCTCCTGTGCTTTGCCTTTAAAACTCTCCACAGTTTTTGTCCAACTTACCTTTCTTATCTGATAGAAAAATACTCCCCTAGCCGCTCCTCGCTCTTCCAATGACCTACTAATGACTTCTGGACTCATACCCTCATCACACGC